>NC_061858.1:13239925-13242425 GCF_019202785.1 Penaeus chinensis
ATACTTTAATATGGACAGGTCCCGGGAACCTTATTGAAAATCATTGGCTTATGCCTTTACTTCTCCAAGGTTCCCATGGAGTACATTTTGGAAACTGGCATGCTGCCGCAATATTAGAGAGTTATGCACACCAAGAAGCATTATAGATTAAGAAAATTTTATATATACAGATGTGCAATACGCAAACTATTTTAACGCTAAGCAAACCAGTGATAGAAATTTTGGGAAGAATTCGTCTATTCGTATACTTTCATTCAAGAAAACGAAGACACCCGGGTATGTCGCGCCCTCTCTGAGAACCTCTCAAATAATTTATCCAGATGGGCACTATCTGTTATTTCCTAGGTGTGGTTTCTCCAAAATTTACCTTTAGAACCCACACCATAAAAGAGGATTAATCATACAGGGTATTATGATCTAATTTCAACCTTAGAGGTAACTGAGAGAAGGGGTAATAACAAAACACTTAATAAGCTTACACATTTTAGTTAACATTATGAATCATAAATCATTACACTTTTACAATAATATAAACATACATTTACCAAAATATTCAGCTACTCCAACTTGTCACTAGTTGGTCTTCTCAGCTGTCTTCTTTTCTTTTCATCCATCTCCGGGGCTCCCAAGAGATATTTTCTTTCCTATTATTGTGCACAGCACCAGGAACCAATAAATCCCAATCTTCAGCAAAACCATAAAAAAACTAAAAATATAAACTAAAAAAAATAAACTAAACAATAAACAAAAGAATAAACCAAAAAAATATACTAAATAATAAACATCAAACTAAACAATAAACTAAACAATAAACAAAAAAATAAACATTATAATAAACCCATTCCTAGAAAAGAAACAATATTCTAGTTTAGGAATGATAAAACAATATAATGTTATAAATCTAAATAAGTCATTTCTTAAAAGAACAAAATATATATTGCAAACAAACAAATTACGTATAGCATTTATGTTATTATACATGATCTGAGTAATTGTATGCACATTCTAGTAAATTTTGACTAAACATCATTTCAATAGTATACAATTATAAATGTTAAGAACACTTACGCTTTGAATGGGTTTTAAATTCTTAATAATAATGAGAGAGACACATTGGGATGTTGTTCAGTGCCATGTGCCAGCCTCCAGCTGCGAAGAAGACATACTATTTATCTCTAATTTCTAGTTTGATCTCAAATATTTACTGCCTTTTGTTCTATAAATCAAATATATAGTATCTTATGACTTTATTAATTATATAATTACAGTTGAACATTCTCTCTTACCTCGGATATTTCATGATAATCTAAAAGACTTTCAGGCTGTTGTATGGCACTCTTCTCTGATCTCTTTCTCTCTCTCTCTCTATGGTTATATCAATAGTATCAGGCTTTAGTACTGTATATATTTCAAAATTTAAAGTCTACTCAGAACACATATAGTACAAACATATAGTTCTTCTTAACCTATACATGCATATTTTTTTAGAACTTAATTGAATTTACTCAATAACAAAGATAGTACACATGGTTTTCTTAATCAAAATATCAATTATACAACCTTAATTTAACGGTACTATTGACATATAACAGTGTACCCTTTAAATAAAGAGAATGTATGGTGGGGTAACAAAAAAACAGTACTTTGTAGGGTAGACTATTATACTTTACAATTTCCTAATCTTAATAAAAAAGATAATATAGAAATATATAAACTTTATATAAAACTATTAAAATAAAGTGTCATCTTTCTATAAAATAATTAAGTACTTCTATCTTACATAGCTACAGACAAAACAAACTGAGGTATATATGAGTAATGCATATGCATAAAGACCAAGTGAGGTATATACAGGGTGGTTTCAAGACGAATTTTTGGGTCATTCTAACTTCACATCCCTTGTGCTCATTACACGGGGGTACGGTGATTTCAGAAGGACGTATCAGGTAAGAGGTTTGGCAGACAATTTTGTGGCTGTAACAACACCAGAGTCTACAAAAAATCCTGTTTATTGTATAACGAATGATAAGGTAATTTAGATTTGTGCAGGAACCACCAGGTATATTACACTTTGCAAACCAAACTATGATTTCTTATACACTGCAATATCATAGCACAGCGTAGAGTGTAGACTGCAGTTCGTCGTTATTGTTTATTTAAATAAAAAGTTACAGTACACAATATCATATTTGTAAAAATTGCTACAAATTTTGCACAAGTGACAAAAATATCAATCATATTTGAACTGTGGTCAGTTTTACTTAGTACAAACGCATTATGCTTAAATTAATGAAAATGATTTATCTGAATACGATACACAATACATTGGTCTAGTAGTTAACCGTGTTCTGAAAAAGCCGAAAAACCCACACCTAGATGAAATACTAAACTATAATAACTTTCAACATCAGACACCAAGGTACCAGACACTCAGTGACGAGTCTTGACGAGATTGGTCCTGTCAGTTCATGTTCCTTTTCTCCTCCTTTTTCAATCTCTG
>NC_061858.1:13259925-13262425 GCF_019202785.1 Penaeus chinensis
AAATGCACATACTTATACATCCATCTACCTTTTGATATATATAAACATGTTTTTTCTTCATATATATATATATGTGTGTGTGTGTGTGTGTGTGTGTGTGTGTGTGTGTGTGTGTGTGTGTGTGTGTGTGTGTGTGTGTGTGTGAATGGTGAAAACACTCTACCGTGTTGATATTATGGTAGAAAAACGCCGTCCTCTTCACACTCTCAACTGCAGGCTGATCTTTCGCCAGGTGAACACTCTCCGTCGTAACCTGCAGCCCTCCCTCTTCCTCGAAGGTTAGCACCTATGCTGTGACAAGCAATACTTTGACGAGACGGGCGCCATTCTTACTAAGCCCCTGTCTCAACATAAGTACACTGTATCTAGGTATCTTCTGCCATCCGTGCGATACAGGTCATCAGATGGACTGGTCAGCGGCGCGAATTGTCTCTCCTTCCGCTGACGTCCACGCCCGCAGACTGGTGTAAGCCTCCTTAATAAAGCTGCTGCCTAATTTCAACCTGAACAGCGTTTTTTCTCCTGCCGGGTCTCCTAGCTTCCCACATCCTCCGCCTTCTCCCGTACGCCGGCCACCCTGCATACAGTCCGCCCGACCCTCCGACCTGATCTGACCTCCCTTCGTTTCCGTTAGTCTGTCCTCACCTGCCCCGGGTTACCGTGTTGCCTTTCCTCTCTCTGTTTTATACCCCCTCCTCTCCCTTTCCTCTTCAGCCTCCGGGCTAGTACAATGGTAACTTGCCGGCCTCTCATCCGAGGGGTCGGCGGTTCGCGCCCCGCCCAGGCGCGAGAAGTTGCAATTGTCGCCTGGAGGTTACTGCTGTGGCTGGGCACCACGGCGGATAGGGACTAAGCCAAGTCAGCACCAGCTGACACACGTTAGCGAGTCGACATTAGTCGACACAGGCCGGGCTCCCCTCATTGGCATAGCCCGGGCTCAGCTCAGCTTCGCATATCGAACTTATCCTTATCTTTCCTCTTCAGACCTGAGGATGGAATCCAGGTAGATTCCGGAACTGTTGTCTCATGTTCAATAAATCTCATTTTACATTGTGGGTTTTTCTACCATATATATATATATATATATATATATATATATATATATATATACATATATACACATATACACATATACACATATATACACACATACATACATACATACACACACTGGCCATAGTGCCTTATTATCAATGGTATGTGACGGGTTGGGCAGTGATAGTGGTTAAACGGCTTGACTCTTTATTAAGTGCTGTAAGTGGCTTCAGCCGCTTCCAAATAGTGAAGGGAACACAGGAGACGTTGTCTTGGGACAATCGCTGAGTGCGATGTCGCGTGTCCAGCCAGCCCTGGAGGGCCAGCGAACTGAGGGGTCAGACGAGGTCAAATGTAATCATCGTCTAGCCCCTTGCTGAAGTAATGGTTCTTAATTGACTTAAAGCCACGTGGTATACACTCACGTGGTGTTTTGGTGTATTGGCTTACACAAATCGTGCGTATGTACATGCCATGTTGGTCCATCTTCGTGGCTGCTCGTCCTTGTAGTCCTCTTCTTATTCCTAGTCCTCGGTGTAATCAATTTGTCCTCGACGTCCACACGTGTTCGAAGGTCTCGCATAGGACTCATCTAGACTTTCTCGTAGTCCTCGTCCAGGTGTAACTTGGTGGCATACTCGTCCACACACCTTCGTCTGTATCTACTGGCGTCCAGGCAGGCAGCGTCCTCTTCGAAGACTTAGGCCGACTGGTGCCTGCACTGGCGAGTTTCTGGTCCTTCGCTGGATCTACGGAAGGTGGAGCCCCTTCATTACATCATGGGGCGGCATAATAACTGCTCTGACGAACATTCTGGTCCGCAGGCCTATGGCGATCTTCCGGTGACGTCCTTGTCACAGCATCCTAAAGTGACCGTTTCTGCAGCAGGGCCTTCCTTTGGTCAAGATAGTAAGATAGGGCCAAGGTAGTAAGAGGTCCGCATGAACCTGGCTTGAACTACCAATCGTCTCTGATAGATATAAGAGTTGATAAGGGAAATGGCAACGGCAATCTGCAAGGATTTACTTGAACCAATTGTCATCACACAGAGAAGAAATGTACGCAAAATAAGAAATTGTGCTTCATGTATTAGTCACTCGTTACGAATGGCAAAATCGCGGTCAAAAGAGATACATCATCGGTCTTTACGCCTACGACTACAACAAAAATTAATCCTATCAATGATGAAAAGGTTTCAGTGCCTTCTGTCCTTTTTGGATGAGTGAGTGTGTGTGAGTAATAGTGAGTGTGAAGGTGAGAGTTAGCTCACACAGAGAATGTCTTAGAGAGCAAGCGCTGAGCGTGGTGTCGCGTGTCCGGCCAGCCAGACCTGGAGGGCAGAGGCTGGTGATGGCAATGGTTCTTAATTGACTTAGAACCACGTGCTAAACACTCACGAGGTCTTTTCGTCTAATGGCTTACACAAATCGTACTTATGTAAATGCCATATTGCACACACACACAC
>NC_061858.1:13272425-13277425 GCF_019202785.1 Penaeus chinensis
GTAAAGCTGAATTGTTAAAGGCTGGTGGAGAACCTATGGCAAGGGGCTTTCATGCAGTCCTGTCTGCCATCTGGCAGACTGGTACCATTCCCCCTGACCTGCTGAGGGGTGTGGTCATCCCTCTCTGGAAGGGGAAAGGGGATCGCTGGGACTGCAGCAATCACCGAGACATTACACTACTCAGTGTACCAGGCAAGGTACTCGCACACATCCTACTGAGACATATCAGAGACCAACTGCTGAGTCACCAAAGGCCGGAGCAATCTGGATTATCCTAGGAAGTCCACAATAGACCGCATCCTGGCGCTTCGAGTCATTGTAGAGCACCGTCGTAAGTTAGGACGTGGGCTGCTCACAGCCTACATCAACCTCAAGAAGACTTTTGATACAGTGCATCGCGAATCACTCTGGGAGATCCTGAGGCTAAGAGGAATTCCAACAAGGATTGTTGGAATAATAGCAAACTTGTATACAGGCACTGAAAGTGCTGAAAAATGTGGTGGGGCCCTGTCGATTCTTCCCTGTTAGTTCAGGCGTGAGGCAAGGCTGTGTTCTTGCACCAACACTTTTCAACACTTGCATGGATTGAATACTGGGTAGAGCTACTATCCAAAGTCACTGTGGAGCAACTCTGGGCAATATCAAAGTTACAGACCTTAACTTTGCTGATGATGTTGCCATTCTATCTGAATCTCTGGAAACCCTAGTTGCGGCTCTTGATGCATTTAGCAATAAAGCGAAGCACCTGGGGCTAGAGGTCTCCTGGATCAAGTTCCTGGATTTTGGGGGCCCACTAGGAGACCCTGTGCAGTCGGTACGTGCTTGCGGTGAAAACATCGAAGTCACAGAGTGTTTTATATACCTCGGTAGTGCAGTTCACGACTCTGGGCTGTCAGACCAGGAAGTCAGTAGACGGATTGGCAGTAGGGGTCATGAAATCTCTCGACGAGAGTATTTGGAGATGCCGGTACCTGTGCAGAAGGACCAAGCTACGTGTTTTTAAAGACCTGATACTGCCAGTTTTATTATATATAGTGAAACTTGGACACTATCTTGGGCTCTGGAATATCGTCTTGATACCTTTCGTAACAGATCCTTGCACTGGATCATGGGGTACAGTTGGCGGGACCATGTGTCCAACCAACGGTTGCACCGTGAGACCGGTACAGGACCTATAACTTGCACAATCCGTGATCGCCAACTCAGGCTATACATCCATTTGGCTCGATTCCCGCAGGATAACCCTGCCCATCAGGTTGTCTCTGTCCGTGACAACCCTGGGTGGAGGAGGCCTGTGGGACAACCGTGAAGGTCGTGAGTTGGGCAGATCGATCAAACCTGTCGTGAGGAACTAGAGATGGGCCGGGCCCCTGGCTGGCGGCTCGCTATGAGGTACCTTCGTAGGTGGAAGCAAAGGGTGGATGCGGCTATGCGCCCCTGCCGGCGTTAGCCGGCATGATGATGATGATATTGACTGATAGATAGACAGATAGATAGACAAGTGTTAGCAGATCTCACACTAACACGTTTGCCTAACCCAAATCTATATCACCCTATTTGATAGCAAGGTTTCACAAACAGTCTTCGTCGGCTTATAGAGGGAATGATTTCGACATTCTTACCCAGTGCTAGCTCACCTCTGTATGTAAGATGGAAGTATGCAGTACTGCATTGTAGATATCAATCTAATTACCATAACCTTCTTTTACTAACTAGGTCGTCGGTGTTATGGTTTACTTCTGCTCTGGTGATGTCATTGTCTGGGAGGGTATTTATAGAGGTACATATACATGAAATTACATATAGACCGATAGACAGATAGATTGATAGAATGATGGATATTTGTATTGACTGGTAGACAGTTAGACAAACTGACAAATGTATAGGTACAAATACAGTGAAATGTTTTGTTTTTTTTCTTATTTAATGCGGGGTAGGTAAAAAATCATATTTCAGTTTATCAAAACAGTAGATTAAAGAGAAGCTGAACGTGACTGACCGGATAAATAAATATAAACTGTATTCATACGTTATGCTGTGTTATTTACATAATAACTTTATCTGAATTGAAAATGTCTACTCGACTTCTTTACTAGAGACCCTTACATATTTCGTTGAAAGGTTAACATAGAAAGGCAATTCGTCATTCTTTCGAAATCAAATTTCTAAGATGTGGAAATTTGTGTTAAGATAGCATGATATGCCTGAAAATTTTGGATTTGACAACTTTTATGGTATTTAATCATTAAAAATCTTAAACGACCACCTGTGTCTTCAACGAGTTATTTTCCTGAGGTTTCTGACACACTTCTGAAACTCATCATTAATATTTGTTGTATAGACCTTAGTCAACTTGGATGCTTCTTATCCTACAGTACTCGACTTGGGAATCTGGTATAGTACTACACGGAATCGATGGTTTCCAAATCATTGCAGACAGTTGAAACGTTGCTAGTTGATCTTATCGCACTAGCAAGGCTGTAAAGGCAAATGAATGCGATAACGTAGAGGTGATCTGCTTGCATGTAAGTCTAATCTCAATAATTTCCTCCATTTCGCTGCATGACATCATATTCATATAAATGATATATTTTAGTATAATTCACTTTTAACTAGTGATTGCAGTAGTGACTTTTACGTTTTACATAGTCTAAGGACAGAAGTTTATTCCTGTTTTCCTCAACTGTCGTCATTTTAGAACTTAAATGCACATTGAAACTAGTATTTTTCTTAGTCATTTTTAGTATTATGTAAGACCTTTTTGTAGCATCCCGAAACCCCTAACCCTTTGATGCATTATTTCAAGTTGTATCACGGTCACTTCAAAACTCACTATCATCAAAGTTTGTACTGAGAAGTTGTCTTTTTCATTTCACATAAAACAAACAACAAAAAAACAGTGGAAGCCATTAAAGTTTTTAATATGTTGGTGTGATTTTTAATTACAAGCAAAACATTGTGGACGTTTCAAATAAAATGGAAACTTTCAAATGTATTCCTCGAATTCAGTCATAACATTTTTACTTATTACATAAATTATTCTTCATACGGAAAATGGAAGATACATGATATTTTCATCAAAAGGCATCCACCGCTAGTGAGCTCCTTGTCCGAATTAGACAACTAAATAATTCCAAAGATCACGGACATTTACTTAACAAATAAAGATACACTGCATTTTCTTTTATATATTTAATCCTGTAAGGTTATATCATACAGGTACAAAATGGTTTTGAAAACATTCAATTCATTCCACCGAAGTCAGTACCACGTCATATGACTCGGACATGTTGGAAATTCTTACCATGTTCCAGCGACCGTCATGATTGACTTCAAATCTTACCCATATACAGTGAACATATATTTGATCGACTGCTAAAAAAGAACAGATATGTTTAATGCAATTTTACAATAAAACGTTTTATCAAGAAACTTACGATATGATTCGTTATTGAAAATATAATTTCTCATCTGAGACTACGGAAATATATCTGAAACATATCAGACTGATTGGGTGGCAGGAGTGTATCACCAGATTCCAATAATGTATGCGTAAAGGGCAAACATGTATCAAAATGTATCAAAGTGTTATCATCTTCGAAAGTTACAAAAAGGCCTATAATTCCAAGGTACATATAACCAGGAAGCTCCACTTCTATTAAGTCTATTGAACCCAAAAATTAAATGGTCTTTTCCCCAAGAGTATTCTTTCAGATGTTAATGGTAGGGAACTCTTAGCTAATACCAATAAAAGAGGTGATTTTTTTTTTTCTACTTAGCAAGTAGATTATAAAAATAATAATATATCTAGCTACATCTGATATCGCATAGCACGCTCCCATTGGTTAAACGTGATGACGTCTTTGGCTCCACCCCATTTTTGGCGCAGTCAATCTGGGTGACATTTTATGTTGTTGTTTTTTCAGTGCCTTTCTCATCAGTAATAACAGTGGTGGAAAAATAATCGAAAAAGCAAGCAAGAAAAAATATATATACATTCAGTGAATAAAGGCAAAAAGACAGGACTCAGCTCGAAAGTTGCCAACTAGGATTTTCATCAAGACAGAGTAGAGCTACCTGTTTCAAGTTACCTTGATAACTTGCCATCATGTTTGTGCAAATCAGTGTGTGCGTGCTCACGCGCGCGAATTGTGTGTGTGTGTGTGTGTGTCTGTGTGTGTGTGTGTGTGTGTGTGTGTGTGTGAGCGTGTGTGTGTGTGTGTGTGTGTGTGTGTGTGTGTGTGTGGGTGGGTGGGTGTGTGTGTGTGTGTGTGTGTGTGTGTGTGTGTGTGTGTGTGTGTGTGTCTGTTTGTATGTATATGTGCGTTTCTCGTTATTCCGAAAATTCTCTTAACTACCAAACATCCCAAGCCTCGGACCACGCAGCCATTCAAAGGCACAATCTTAACAGGCAACTCGGCTAATCCCGCCGCCTCCGAATACGTGACTCAGACAGCGGCGACGGCGACGGCCCAATAACCGAGAGGATGAACCCATTCGGAATATGACATTATCAACACAAATGTCTCTCCAATGACCAACTTTGCTGGAACAAGGCCTAGGCAGCGGAATGGGGGCCTTTCCCACCTCCTTCGCGCCTCAATTTATCTTACGGGGGAAGTAATAAAGGCTTTTAAAGGCTCAGAAATGCTGATGTGGGCTGAAAGGAGTGTTGCCAGCTGCCGTAGTTTTCGTATTACTTTCTTTTCTGATGTCACTACTTCGTTTTTTTGTTTACTCGTTTGTTTCCTTTCAGTCCTTCCTTCATCCTTTCCTTTGGTGGAAGTCACACGACAAATCAAAAATAACAAAAATACCAGCTTTTCCTCCTAATCGAAACAAACTTCTATGAACTAATAATACTCTCGGTGGGCTGGAGATAGGTGTGGAGGTGAGAGGCTCCTATGTTTTAAAGCAACCAGTCAGACAGGAAGGAGACGAGAACAATAAACTTTGCCGCCCCTGATAGGTTTAGGTTTATGTCACTGACTAAAGTTAAT
>NC_061858.1:13314925-13319925 GCF_019202785.1 Penaeus chinensis
AGCTGGTACCATGCCAACTTAACTGATTCCAGATGGACCAACATTTCAAAAGTTAGAAGAGGGGCTGCTGTTGATTGTTCCACACCAACTTTCTTAATACGCTTTATTGCCGCTACCTTAAAATTCTTAAGTTTCTCTAACAGTTTCTTCTCAGTGTACCTCATCAGGTCTCAGGAAAAGACAATTCCCTTGCACAAAGACAATTCTCGTCTGGTGATGTGATCATCTTGTTGTGGGGTGATCAAAGGACCACGATACACCTCAATACCTTGTGAAATATCAATATCCATGATCAACATGCAATCAATGTAGTGTTGAAGGAAGGTATTGGTTGCTTGACCCTAGCCATATTTGACCATTTGACTTTACCAGGCCTTAATCAATCCACCAATCTAACAGAATAGAGGATCAGAGAGGTGTTGCTAGTTGCAGGGCGCAGCATGCAGCATCACTCAACATCCAGGATTCTTGTCCCCCTGTATTACAGGATGCCACGCACAGTAAACACATAGGAGTTCTCCATGGTCCAATATGGGTTAGGTGCACCATCTCCACGCATAGGCCTTGGTACACATAGGAGCCATTATTTCTTATCCCTTACTGGTAACCCTTCCAGTATGAGTAGTCCTCTGGGCTCGGATACTCAAAACTACCTGTCCGTTACAAGGCCGAGGAGGTTGTAACCGCTTCACTATTTCGTACCTTCCGATCTCCTTACTACATTGTAATCCACCGATACTCAAAATATAATTACAATGTAGTAAGAACATTGTAAGGCCCGTGTTTACATTGTAAGTTGATTCCATTGACTACTAAGAGAGGACAGACTGGTAGTCGATTGACCAATCAGCAGTTTGCCTATTAGACATAACAACCAATGGAAAGCCAAGGCTGTTTTATTGCCACGACCCCAACGATCACCAACACAATGGAAGGCCCCGAGTGAAATTTTGAAAGACTAGCCAAGTGTTGTAAAATAAATTTACTATGATGAACTTCAAAGGATAACCGTTCATAGTCCAAGTTTTATTCACAAAGAGAAAATGATAATACGCAGCAATCGTCTTCAGGTAAAAAAAATAAAAATATAATATACATTATTTTTTCTTATATTTTTAACAGGGTATTTATGAGGTCTCACATATGACATTTTACATACATTTTTTTCGGAAGTATAAGACAATAATCCTAGTTTTATGCGAACGTAAATTGATGTAAACATACATACAGAAGAGTCACTGAATATCGGGATAATAATTCTTGAAAGGATTGTCTAGTTGGATATTTGGCATCAGAGAAGGTTATAGTAAAACAAATCTAAGAAATATGTGCTTATCCTCTTCATAGAGTGAAACTAATGATTCCCTACAATAATGTCTTTCACGCTGCAATGCTCGGTCATGAATATGAGCAGCCACCAAAACATTGTTGTTTGTCGTGTGTCAACTCAATTTACAGTCAATTTATATTTGATTCAAGGTAACAGCAATGCATGGAAAACAATATGGAAGAGGCATGTTACAGTCAATTAAAGGTTTCTGTTGACTAAGTGATCGGGAAATAAACCGTACTATATCCGGTTTCAAACTCTTACGAGAGGCCCGGAGCAGTTGTAACTTACAAGGTACTTTACAATGTGTGACGTCATAACATGGCGACTAATTTTGTTACGAGTATGGCCTTCGGAGGCCTTACGACATTGTAACGGCTCTGTGGTGAGATACAACATTGTAAACTGTTTTGAGTATCCGGCCCCTGGTCCGGATAGAAAGTATCACCAGACTGACGTCTTCAAAGTACTATTACGTGATAAATTACTTGCTCCATTTTAATTAACTAGGTAATTATGAAATTTAGTGGAACGGTTACAAGTAGTGAATGGGAGGACAAAGCAGTACGTACCCAGTGACCAGTTGCCAAGTGTAGCCGGTATAGGATTGCCAAATGTCGCCATGAGTGACAGTGAACTTCTCATGTGCATGACGTACGAACAAGAAGTTTCTGAATGTCGCCATGAGTGACGTGGAAGTGAATCATGCGCATGATGTATGAATGTGTGATGATTAAAAATACATGTCTTGACTATTGTAGTTTTTTCTTTCTTTCTTTCTCAAAATTATTATGTATGTCTAAAAAGCAAATTTTCATGTTTTGCGTGTACTAAAATACAACCTGAATTCAACAACATACTCTTCATCACTGATATACTAATGTACCATTGGTTACATTATTGCGTGTGAGCAAATTGTGTAGTGCGATAGTACGCTCACAAGGATTGTTGTATGCGTTATGAGTACGCTCATAATTCCCCAGCATCATTGCATTCCGTCGATGTTTGTTTTCTGTTTTTTATTTCTCGTTGCTGTTGTTTTTTTCTGTTCTGTCTCTTACGGGCTGTGTAAGTTCATTTTACTGTTAGAAGGTTGAGGTTGCCGAGATCGATTATGACAACGCAAACATGCCTGGATCCAATGAGTTTTTAATACATGGCCACGTGGAACATTTTGCATATCGTGACGCCCCTGAGGATGCGGTCGCGGAAATAAGAAGACTACGGCAGCTGTTAACAGAGGCACAATGGAAGGAAGGAGTCGAAGGCCAAAGAGGACGACTCGAAGCAGGTACCACGAAAATAAAGGCAGAAACGGGTGCGGTAGCTGAACCAGAACCTGATCAAGTATTTGATGTACTGACAAACGCTTAAAGTAAAGCAATTCCTCGAGACAGCATGGGAGGAGAAAAGGCTATAGTTCCTCTCAAACTATTGGAGGAAGAGATCCCTCTCGATCACTGGGAGAGGCAAATAATTAAGGAATAGCAATATCGTTATAGTGTTGACGAGCGAAGCCACATAATATTCGCCCTCAAGCATATAGACTAGAATATTCATATGAACACTATGAAGCGAATTTATGGATAAGAGGGTTTGTTCCTGGTCAGGGAAGTTTTGGGAGCCATAAGTATCTCCCTTGCACAATGGCCCTGAGATTTTTTTTTTTAAATGCATGGATTTCGTTTTGTGCCCCATACCTCCGATTGTATAATGAACGCTTCACCACAACGGAGTGCCAAGTCAATAATTGGCGGAGAATGAATGTGCTCAATGCGATGGAAGGTGTAGCACCTGCGGCAGCCACGAAAGAATGAGAAAACCACACAATTCATGACTGTAATGTGGAGGAAATTGCTAAAATTGATAACTTATTGAAAATTCCCAATATTGTATCGGTGTAGATGAGTCGCCATCCTCACGAGGATGAGATATCTAGAACAATTCTCAATGCTTAGCAAGGGAATACCTCAAGTACGATGATGCACGCCATTAAAATGGAGAAATGCTGCTCCATTCGCGGACAGTGTCATCATGATAACTCAAAGTGCTACAGCAATCCTACAAACAGGAGAGACATTCCAAGCACCATCTCAGCACCATCTCAGAACTGCCGAGAGGTGGCCGTGGAACTCCAGTACTCATTAGAAGCTATAAACGGTCGATTGTGGGAAGAAGTCATTTCGCAAGCCAGTGCGAAGAAAAAAAAAAAGCATCAAATCCAAAATTAGATAGTCCTCTGACTGCAATTTGGCAGCCTACTCAGTCGCTGATTTTATGATTGATACAATGCCAACCCCCGAACTAATCGATTGTGTTTTTGTCCCAAATGTTCTGCAATTACCACTCTACCAGGACGTCATGCAGAAATTAGGAGAAGGATATGAACTTCAGCCCTATATCTTTATATTAAGAGGTGTCACTGGATACCTTGTTCCAGCGAAGGCACAGTAAAACTTATTTGTCGCCTTGGGCAAGAGTTGATAATCAACTTCCTCTTGTTAATCCAGAGAGACAACAACTACTGGGGAAACCATTGGTATTGTTAGGAGTTACATACCTAAATATATATATATGTATATATATATATATATGTATTTATTTATATATATTCATTCATATTAGTGCCATCCTTGATGAGGTGGTGACTTCTTTCACTACTTGGCGCCACATTGGCATTGAATATGTGTGTGTATGTATATATATATATATATATATATATATATATTTATAAACATTTATATATATAAATATGTATATATAAACATATGTGTGTGTGTGTTTGTGTGTGTGTGTGTGTGTGTGTGTGTGTGTGTGTGTGTGTGTGTTTATATATATATATATATATATATGAATACACACAGGCACACACACACGCGCGCGGGCACACACTAATATTTGCATACATACATATATACATATATATGTATATATAGACATATATATATATATGTATGTATGTATGTATGTATGCAAGTATTATATATATGTATATATATTCATATATTATATTTATGTATTTATATATATATAAATATATACATACATATATATATGTAATATAATATATATATATGTATGTATATAAATATGTATATATTTATATATATACATATATACATATATGTTGTATATATACACACACATACACGGAAACCACCACGTGCACACAATTACGCACACCTTTTTGCAGATCACGGATGACTCCAACATCCGAATTGTAGAATCTCCAATCCATAACATTCTTTCCACGATTTATGGTCCATACATTTCCAGCTTTTGCTCGTGGACTGCTCCCCCGGCTATAAATTGTTGTGAGCGTGCGTGCAGCGGAAAGGATGCCCGAGGCTGGCAGTAGACCGGGCAATATTGTCTGGGCAGTAACTGAAACCGCTCAATACGTTTCCAAGGACTTCTCCAAGGACTTACATAAACATATGTTTCTACACACGCCCACCTTCATACTGCTGACTATAATATATATCTATGTGTGTGGTTAATGGTTAAGTTTATGTGTGTAAGCATGAGTATGCACTGAGACGAATATAGTAAAGAGTTTGTCTATTAAAGTTATTTTCATCACTTGGCAATATTGGCATCCAAGTGTCTAATACACTAAGGTACAGGTAACACATAATATCAGGATGCATAACACTTCGGTTCATACATT
>NC_061858.1:13332425-13334925 GCF_019202785.1 Penaeus chinensis
TATATTTTCTTGGTTGAAATCAAAGTGAGGCTGTTTCCTTGGTTTCTTCTGCTTTTTAGGCTAAAACAACAACTCCATCACTACTTGAATATGATTTCAGGTACAGTCTGCCGTTGGTCTAGTTCTTACTCTTATGATACTATTTCTGAGAGGTCTGCACCACAATACAATCGATTTGATATCTGACTGGTACTTTTCACCTACAGAAGTATATTGGATGGACCGTAAACAGTCTGTTGGCTATGCAAAAATCAATATCAACAGAATTGCACCAGTCGCTTTCCTCTGTTTTCAATGACCGATTTAATTAGGACCTTTTCTAGTCCCAGCTTTCGCGTTTATATCTCCCTTGATACCAAAAATTAACCCGCTTTTTTGCCTTATAAATTTAGCACTTTCACAGACTTTTTCTACTTTTTCGCAATCATGCGTTGCTCGAAAACTTGAATAATGTTGAGATAATTTTTTTTTTAAAGACTTATTATAATAATTCGTCTGAGCGCTCTACTAATAGTTTTATGTAGGAATATACCAACTCCTTTCTCATGTTTGGTACCACCAAAGTAACATAATTCCTTTAAGTCTGGTATATTTTCTTCTTTTAAATGAAACAGCAGCTACAATGTACAGCCGATTATTATTTATATGACAATAATATTTCGATTCGGCATAATGTTTTTCGGCATTATGCCGAACTGTTTGTCGGCGAAAAGGAATTCGACAAGAAGTCCGCACACAGTATCTATCTATGCAAATACGTGTATAAATAAATAAATAAATATATACATATACATTGTAAATGATTGGTATAAAATATGACATTGTCGTCATTTCCATTCCAATCGACGCTGTGACCTGGATCAGCGGCCTCACAAATAAACGTCAGTCAAGAGTGGAAACGTTTGTTAACATTCAATTTGCCTTTCATGATTGAATAGTGATCATAATGTTTATTATCAAATTGAACTAAAATAACAGTGGTGTGCCCGCACTTTCTGTGTTTTGTGTGTTTATGCATGTGGGTGTGTTTGTGTGTATATATATGTGTATATATATATATATACTATATACTATATACACACATATGTGTTATATATAAATATACATATCTACGCACACACATACATACTGTATACTATATATTTCAGAAAATGATGTTAAATGTAGCATTAACCACTTTCTCTTTCCACTCTCAGGTTAAGAAACAATGTACACATTTTCTGTAATTCTGCATTTTCCACTTTTCATGCTCTGCTTACAATCCGCCCAATAATCTACTGTATACAAAGAAGGATAGTGTACCCAATTCCTTTAACTCCTCTGCCATGCACCAATTGGACACTGCTTAATGATGTGGTATTTTCTTTTTAAAGAAGTTAACAACTAGTTTATTAAGTGGTGTAAAGCAATGGGGTATATTGTATACAACTCAAAACACACGTAAACGGAAATATTAAATATCAGCTGATGATAATAGAAAGAAATACGATAAATAGGAGTACTCCAGACACCTGGGTTGAGTTGCCAATTCTTCCTTTCCCGAGACAAGATGCACTGGAGTTACTGTATCTATCGCAAAATGTATCATGAATAATGTCACAAAATTAACTGTGGTGAGCTGTAAGCATACACTGAATAATTGCCATCGTTTATATTCCACAGTTCCAACAGATAAACCGAATCAATGGTTCTGAGGCTAAATCGTGAAGCCTTAGGTTAATATACTACAGGCAAATTTACAAGGTATCCGTGAGTGTTCATATGAAGGATGTATTAGGAAACCATGTCTTCACCAAATATTATGTGACAATTAGGAATTAATTACTCTCTCTCTCAGCCTAAAAATATGCAGTTCGATTTTATGTAGATGGAACGGCTGGTGTCGGAGAATCGAAGATCGCGAAAGGGTTCGCGAACATAAAAATGTTGGGTTAGCAGGGTAAAATATGAAAATATGTTATCGCAAACAGCAGCCGACTCTGGCAGCTTTCAATAAAGCTTCGCTCAGCTAGTAGCACTGGCGACTTTCGCAGCGTGTTGCTTATGTTGTCGTACAAGGCAACTTGTTGGGAAAGTTGGCAGGAAAAATGTCTCTTGTAATCCTGGCTTAAGAAACCTGCTGCTTGTGGTTATCCTTTTTTCAATTTAGACTTATTAACAGGTCTTTTGGTGTTAGTTTTGATTGCAGATTGAACAGTATTGTACACATTTATAATGTAAATGGCAAGGGGACAAGATTCCCTCCATGGTTTTCTCACATGTTCCGGATCTGTTCTATTTATGGTCTATTTAGCACTGCTCAAGTCAGTGTGTGTGGATCCTCACATACAGACTAAACATTTTCATGATGCCACTGATGTTATAGTTTTGATATCATACATGAAGAACTCTTTAAAGATTTTTGCTTGTAGTTCATCACCTATTCATTAAATACTACTTTTCATTATCTGGCGTTTCTGTGAACTTTACTTCCATCGAAGGTATCAATAATAATAATGCC
>NC_061858.1:13337425-13339925 GCF_019202785.1 Penaeus chinensis
CATGTTTACTACTACCATTATTATCATTACTAATATTATTATTGTTATTATTATTATTATTACTAATATTATTATCACTATTATTATTATTATTACTATTATTACTATTATCATTATCAATATCATCTTCATCATCATCATCATCATCATCATCATCATCATCATCATCATTATCATTATCATTATCATCATCATCTTTATCGTCATCATTATCATCATCATCATTATCATCATCATCATCATCATCATTACTATTAATATTGCTATCATTATCATTACACATATTATTGCAGTCATTTCTTACCATTACTGTCTAGATGTTGAACCCACCACGGACCCGAACGCTATGGGGATCACTCACCGACCAGATTTTGTTTCCGTCACTCATCCAGCGGTTCCATGAAGCTTGGCTCAGTATAGAGGGGTTTTAAAGGGATGGTCCCGTGCTGGGACTACACAGTAGAATGAACACTGGCAATGTGAGAATGAACCGCTATCGGAAAGACTAGTTTGTATTTATGAAGATAATGATAATGATTAAAAAACATAATAATAATTACAAGTATGATGAAAATGATAAAACACATAATAACAATTAGGAGCATGATGATAATAATAACAGCCATGATGATAATAACAACATTCGTAATAATGAGGATAGGAAGAGTGAATATTTTTAAAAGTTATACAAATATTAGCATCAACAAGATTTACTTTAATAGTTATAATAATCATTATCATTATTATCATTGCGATAGTAGTAATATTGATAATATAGCATCAGCAGCAACCATAATAACAACCGATAAGGTTTAATCATAAATCGTATATTCTGAATGGCATTATTATCTCAGCTCATTGTCATCATTGTCGTTTAATCATATATCTTTACATTTGCCTGGGAATTATTTGGTCCAGCACACTCTATACAGTTAAACAAAACTATTTAAAAGTAACATCTAGACCGAATATTATTGGCAAAACGCATTTAATTTAATCATTTACTGAAACTGAAACGGGAAATGCATTTTGCTCTGTGAAAAGATCCTCCTTTTTTACGCAACAATGTACTGTGTTTCAGGGAAAGGACCAACCCCACGAATGGAGTATGTGTCGTAGGACACAGAGTAACTCTTGATGTGCCATAAAGTAAGTAGCAATTAATATTACAGATTTTTTCGTTGATAACAATTATACGCTTGACAGTGAATTACTTGTGATTTCTAATGCCCGCAAAAATCTTTAATGTATCAGGTTATTGTGTTCCTTTGCATCATGCTGTTAATAGTTATGTTGGTGTTGTCTTTGAAGCTGATGTTGCTACTGCCTTTGTAATTATTATCAATAGTGGAAGATAGTGTATGTATATATATATATATATATATATATATATATATAGGTGCGCGCGCGCGTGTGTGTGTGTGTGTGTGTGTGTGTGTGTGTGTGTGTGTGTGTGTGTGTGTGTGTGTGTGTGTGTGTGTGTGTGTGTGTGTGTTTGTGTACATATACATATATACATATATATATATATAAATGTATATATATACATATATATTTTTATATATATATATAATATATATTTATACATATATATATGTATAAATAAGTATATGTATACATATATGTATGTATGTGTGTGAGTGTGTGTGTGTACGTGTGTGTGTGTGTGTGTGTGTGTGTGTGTGTGTGTGTGTGTGTGTGTGTGTGTGTGTGTGTGTGTGTGTGTGAATAGATATATGCATAAATATGTATATATAGAGAGACCTGTTACTTGCATAATCCGGGACCGCCAACTCAAGCTATATAGGCACCTGGCTCGATTCCCTGTTGATGACCCTGCACTTCAGGTTGTCTCTTTGCAAGACAACTCTGGGCGGAGGAGGCCCGTGGGACCTAGAAGGTCATGGCATGGACAGCTCCACCAGACCTTTCACGAGGAGCAAGAGATGGGCTGAGGGCCTGCCTGGAGACTCGCCATGAGGGACCCCCGTGGCTGGAAGCGCCCCGTCGGCGTCCGACAATGATAATAAATGTGTGTATGTGTGTGTGTGTGTGTGTGTGTGTACACACATAGGGGGGTTGTATATATGTATATATGCATAGATATATACATCTATCTATCTATGTATTTATATATATTTATATACACATGTATTTGTGTGTGTGTCTGTGTAACTATATCTATCTAATTGACTATATCTGTATATATACATATCTATCTATCCATCCATCCATCTCTCTCTCTCTCTCTCTCTCTCTCTCTCTCTCTCTCTCTCTCTCTCTCTCTCTCTCTCTCTCTCTCTCTCTCTCTCCATATATATATACATGTGTGTGTGTGTGTGTGTGTATGTGTGTCTGTGTGCAGCTAATATCTAGATATATCTAGTTATCTATATATACATATCTATCTATCCATATCTCTCTCTCTCTCTCTAAAAATACATATCTATATATCTATATATATATATATTTATATATATATACATATATATATTTATAT
>NC_061858.1:13349925-13392425 GCF_019202785.1 Penaeus chinensis
TGAGACAGACAGAGGGCAGGCTGGGGTTTGCCGAGGCAACACGCTTGCGCCTTTTGTGTTTTGTGTGATTTTTCTGAACTTTTGTAACGGACTCCCTTCGACAGTGGATTACAACAGTGACCTGTGATCTGATATAAAAAGGTAAAGCTAATTGTATTGGTTCGTGTATATGTACGCTGTCACTCTCCCAGTAAAACACAAGAACTCCTCCTTTTATTTTTTTTTTCCGATTTCACCCTGAGTTTCTTTCAGTTTAAGTTCAACAGACAGAAGGGCTATGGAAGAGAGAAGCATCCAGAATTATAAAGAATATAAGATGCGGCTTTAAGGGCCCAAACAATGTGAACTCTCATGGCAAACAAAGTGATTTTTAAGTAAGAGTTGATGATTTAGCCTTTAACATAATTGTGCGAAGAAATTCATACCAATAACCACATGAATACACGTTTGCTTACACGTAACTACGTTCGTGCGCGCTTACGCACACACGAACAAGAACTTACATAGTTACCCTCGTTCACACATACACGCTTACTTACACATACACGCACACTTATACGTACACGCACACACACACGCACGTATTAACTCATGCCCTTAAACACGTACACGCACGCGCGCGCGCACACACACACACACACACACACACACACACAAACACACACACACACACACACACACACACAAAAGCGCGCGCGCACATGGACGCACACACACAAACGCGCACACCGACACACACGCACGCACACGTACTCATGCACATACACACACATCGGCGTTTGTATTTTCTGTTTATGGTTGCCTCAACTATTAGGTTCCCTTTTCGGCCAATTGCCCTGAACTAATCAGACCACAGTGATACCACAAAATAAAGGAAAATAAGAACTTGGCAAGAATTTAGTTTAGTCCTTTATTTACCGCCCTGGCTAACTGCACAGGTTTGGGCAAGCTGTGGTACATTTAATGCATGGTCATGACATTACATAGTGGTATTACATTTGAATTTTAGCCTATAACATTGTTGTGAGTACTTTAAAAGTTTAAGGAAAGGAACAATTGCACAGTCCTTTATCTACTCATCTCCCACGCCGGCATATAGCGGAAAAGCATTAATACATTTGATATGCGGTTATGTGATAACTACATTCCAAATTTAGGATACAACACAAGTATATCTTCTAAGACATCAGATGATATGAAGTAGCTACATAGTTATCGGTACCTCATGCTAGGTGGTCTGAAAAGCTGTAACACATGGCACTCTGAGATATAATGTACAAGTGTTCGCCTATATTCTTCATTACACAGTTTACACAGAGTTTCTCCGACATTAAAAACTGTACTGACCTGCCAATACAATCTATATCCAAGCCTGATTCTTGCAGTCACAACATCACACTGTCTTGTTCTTGTTTTATATAAACGTAGATGAATGAATCTTGCCTAAACCGGTCATAGTGTTTTATGCTACAGCCTTCAGGGCGTTGAGAATTAATCAACTCAGTCAGGTCCTCTCTAAAGGAAGCTTTAATGATGTATAAAATCCTAGAAAGAGGTCTCCCAAGATCTATATCCACACTTTGTTTGTCATATGCTGACTTTGCAAGGCGATCAGCATGATCATGCCTAGGGATTCCAACATGCGATTAAATCCACACAAAACGTATGGCCTCGTTCTTTTGCAATATATCCCCGCACCTTTGTCTAGAGTGTTCAGAGCCTGGAGAGCACTCTGTGAATCGCAGAAAATGACCCCTGAGCCTTGATTCAATTCGGTGGCCATGAGTATTCCTGCCAACTCAGTTTGCATAGTGCTAGCCCAGTCATGAATCCTCCTACAATCCTGGTGCTGCAAAATATTGTTTTTATATACAACAAAAGCGCATTCTGCTCTGCTCCCAGACTCCAAGGATCCGTCAGTGTAGCATTCATATGCATGGGACAGAGTTTCCAGATGCTCATTTATAATTGCAAGTGCATACTGCTGAATTATAGCAGGGGGGACACTGTCTTTTTGGGGGGCAGTCGTATAATATACACTTAGGTCCGACATTTTCCACAGTGGTACAGAACGTCCATGTAGGGTCTTAGTTATGGGTATGTTCAGCTGAGCTAAGTGTACACGTTACTTGTACCCATGGATTTGAGTATGAATAGTCGTTGTCATTTAAAGTTAGCTCTTCTATTTTGTGTTTTAGTTGTCTTTGGAACTCTGTACAATGGAGGGGTTCTCTAATTGATTTGACACTAAATGTGATATTTATGTATAATATTCTTTCATAAACAGAAGGCAAATTAAGTTCTGTTCTCTTATTCACAATCCTTGTTGTTCTAGGTGCACCAAGAATGATCCTCATGGCTTCATTTTGTACACTTTCTAAACTAGTCAACTCTGATTCTATCACCGACCTTATGTATGAATTAGAACTAAGGCGTTATAACTCTACGGGCTCACACGCCACGCTCCACATATTCAAAGTACTCCCACAGCCTTTTTTTCAGGTTTCTAATGAGCTCTGAATCATTAACAATCACCCAGAAGTATTTGTATTGATGGCAGAGATCTAGCTCAATGTCATTTATATGAAACCCTTTAGGTTAAGTGCCTTGTTTTTTTCAGTTGAGATTATCAAGCCACACTCAGTAACCCTTGCAGAAAGTATATCTAGAGTATCTTGCATTCTCTCCTCAGATGAGGATTCAATACAATTGTCATCAGCATAACAAATAATGGAGTCATTGCCTGCAAGGGGTATATCGCCCAGTAATCTATGCATTAGGATATTAAATAGCATGAGACTAAGTACGCCTCCCTGAGGTGTGCCGAGTTCAAATACTTTTGTATGAGTACTCTTAATGCTCCTGAAGAGAACCTGAGCCGATCGATTCGATAGATACATTTGAATCCATGTTAATAGTTTTCCCTGAAAACCAAAGCTAGTTAGTTGCTCAAGGATAATTTCCCTGTTTGCAATATCAAAAGCAGATTTAAGTTCAAGAAATACGGTTTGCATGCCGTGGTTTGAGTTTGTTCAGTACTCTGCAAAACAGTGCTGACTGCTACGCCCTGGGAGAAATCCATACAGTTTGGGGGATAACTTAGCATTTATGCGATACATGAGCCTGTTCAGAATTATTATCTCAAGTACTTTGATAAGTTAAATTAAGTAAGTTTATTTACCACCCTGGCTATCTGCTCAGGCGTAGGCAATCATGATTACAGTTTTATATACATCTGACACAATACAGTAGTCTGTGACTACTGTAATTGTACATGGTAATATAGAAACATGTCATACATCATACAAAAATAATTCGTTGATATGATCTTGCCGTGTTTACATAACTTTTTTTTTTTTTTTTTTTTTTTTTTGACGGCAGTTCTACATAGTAAATTTAGGATATAATACGAGTATATCTTCCAATGTATCAGATGAAATGAAATATTCACATAGTTCTTTATTCCTCCGAGATATAATGCTCAAGCGTTCGCTTGTTTTCTTCGTTACACAGTCTACATTTAGATTAATCTGCACTTCTTGCACCGTGCAGTTGCCAATATATTCTGGAACCTATACGTATTCTGGCAATTACCACGTCACATTGTCTGGTTTGACTTTGGTGCCACCCATAGGAGGGCTTGCTATCTCTATACTGATCGTTGTGCCTTTTGGTACAGTTTTCAGGCCTTTGAGTGTTCGTCAGATCTACTAGTTCTTCCTTATGAGAACTTTTCAATATAAGTGCAACCCTAGCAAGAGGCATCCCAAGATCTATTTTCACAGTATCTTTGCTACAGGCTTCCTTCGCCAATTTGTCGACGTGGTCGTGCTTGCTTATGCCAACATGAAATGGTATCCATACAAATTGAATGTTAAAATTGCGCTCTATTGCACAAGTTACGTTACGCTTAATGCAACTCACAATTTCCTCATCGCTCTCATATTAACTTGATGTTTTAGTAAGCCATTTTTGTATACAATACAAGCACAACCAGCTTTGTATCCAGACTGTACGGATCCGTCAACGTAACACTCGTATACATCATCGCCCATAGACTCTGTGTTCCTTCACCGTTGCTAATGCAATTTGTTGTAACACGCAGTTATGTACACTGTTTTTTTGTGGTAGACACGTAAGGTGCACGATCAATTTTGAATTTTCCCATGGTGGAATGGATCGACACTGTGGTATTTTACCAATTGGGACATTGAGTTTTGTAATGTTCATGGAGATTTTGTGTATTAGAGGGCGCGCGTGTGTGTGATTAGTCACGTCTGCTTGCGTGATTTTATGCTGCATTTGTTTTTGGAAGTCTGAAAGATACAAGGGTTCCCTCTGAGCTTTGACCCCAAATATAGTGGAAATAAATATTATTCTATCAGAGATGGATGGTAGGTTAAGTTCTGACCTCATGTTTACTATCTTTGCTGTTCTCGGGGCGCCGAGGATAATCCTCATGGCTTCATTTTGCACTACCTGCAAGCTATTTATTTCTGATTCCTTACACTGCAACAAGTGCAGTGTATGGTAGTCTACAACTGATCTTATAAAAGCCAAGTAAAACAGTCTAGCGAGCTTGACATTGATGCCATGTTCTCTTCCAACAAGAACTTTCAACGGTTTCAGTCTCTCCCAAAGTCTCTTTTTCAGGGAAAGGATCCGGGCTGCATCATTTATGTTCACCCCGAGATATATATATTTATGACACATGTCAAGCCCTTGGTCACCTATGCGAAAAGTGGGTAGGGGTATGATACATGGGTTGAGAGCCATTGTTTTCTCAGTGGAGATGACTAATCCACACTCATAAGCCCTAGTTGTGAGTTTGTCGCGAATTATTTGCATCCTTTCTTGTGATGATGCTTTGACACATATGTCATCAGCATAACATATAATGGATTCACCATCCCCAAGTGGAATATCTGTCACCAGCTTGTGCATGAGGACATTGAACAACATAGGGCTGAGAACTCCTCCCTGTGGCATCCCAAGTTCAAAAGATTGTGTGGTGGAACTTCTCACTCCCCTGAACAAGACACTTGCAGATCTGTTCGAAAGATACATTCTAATCCAGCTCTATAATTTACCCCGGATGCCAAGCTTACTAATTGTTCTAGGATAATTTCTCTGTTTGCAATGTCAAAAGCTGACTTAAGTTCAAGAAAAACAGTGTGCTTCCCTGGATTAGAGTTTGAGTAGTACTCTGCAAAGCAATTTTGTGTGCTACGTCCCGATAGGAATCCGTACAGTCTGTGAGATAATTTACCTTGAAACCTGTACCTGAGTCTGTTCAAAATTATCCTTTCTAGAACTGTGCATACACATGAGGTTAAAGAGATTGGGCGGTATTTATCAGTGTTTGGTTTCGGTATAGGGATGATTAGACTGCGCGTCCAGAGGCCAGGCAGAATACCTTGTGACAAACTTAACCTGCACAGGTGCAAAAGGGGATTACCAGGTACCTGAGCTATAAGGCGGAGGACACATAGGTAATTCCATCTTCACCTGGTGCAGACGCTTTTCCTTTGAACAGTGCATTGTTCAGCTCCCACTCAGTAATCTCAGCAAAGTCTGAATGGTCTGTCTCACTGCTTAAAAGCCCACATCGTTTCCAGATTTCGAACCCTTTGTATATATTCCATTTGATCCTTGGTACTTAGAAGCGCGTTTAAAATATTTCATCCTGAGTTCTGCTTCAGATCTTTTCCCTTTCCTTATTCCAACCAAATCCAGCTTGACCAGATTGGTACAAAGGAGAAACTTGGGAGTTCCAACAGCTAAAACCTGGGAAAGATCTACAAGATTCCTCATTCTCCTTTCATAGGATCAGCAGTCCTCAAGGGGGTTGAAAATCAATTTGGATATAGGAGATCCCAAAGTTTTTTGCAGTCTCATGAAATAAATCAGGTTCATGTAGTCCCAGTGTAATTAAAGATTTGGTTCTCCATTCTCAGCATGCAATGACTCCACAGGTTCATCCAGAGAAGAGTGAAAGTTGCAGATCAATAAGACTCGAAAAGGCACAGACAGCTGAGAAAGAACCCACAGAATTTAAAGTGCTTTAGTAGCCTTCACCTTTACTGTTTGATGTGAGGCACCCACATATGGACAAATGCAATGGCTTTGCTCCTAAATTGAGGGAAGGATGGAACTTTCCTCATTAGTGGAAATACATTGCCATAGTCTTGTTTAGAGAGAATTTGAAATGTGGTATGTTGCCCACTCCACAACCTGACACATCCTGCAGTCTGGATAGGAATGATTATAGCTTTCCATGATGATTGCTTTGTGTCCTCCCTAAAGATCCCCTATCGGAAGCTCCCTTGCCGCGGTGGGGGGCTTGAGGTCCCAATGAGTTGGTGAGCTGGACCAGAGTGCTAAAATGGCTTGCTGGTGCACCAAAGCCTTTGAAAGGGGATGGTGCACCCACCCCTGGTTCAATCCATCTTGGACCAGGGAGAACTCTCCCACGTGTGTTGGCCATGCATGGCGTTCTGTATTACCAGGAGACAGGAGTCCTGGAGGTTTAGCGATGCTGCATGCTGCACCCTGCAGCTAGCAACACACCTCTTTGGTCCTTTATTCTGGTTAGACGGTGGCTTGATCAAGGCCCAGTCAAGTCAATCGGCTGGTCAATTGTGGTTGCATTATTGGTCATGTTGCTGGTGTGGTGTTGCAACGTGGTCTTCATTGTCTTCCTCTTCTTCTGAAAGAGTTGGAATCCCTCGTCATCCACATCGGGGTCGACAGGCGAATCCACACCGTTCATTTCCCTATGTTCAGTGAAATCAATCCCTCCCATAGGGTGGGTGGGATAAGGGGGTGGTAGATGTCTTTGCGGGGGCCCCGAGCACGTCCCCCTCCCCCTCCCCCTCCATGATGGGACAGCGAGGAAAGCGAGGAGGTGGTTGTCCACTTCTACGGTGATTAATTCCCTGTGGTCGGGCACGGGGAGGGTGCGAGCGCCTGATCAAGTGCTATCACACACTCACCAGGGCTCGTCAATGGTCGTCCGTCAGCACCCTGTTACCCTGGCACTACACTCAGTATTCGTAACTTTTACTAAACACTGTCTTTTCTTTGAATATGTGGAACGTGGCATGTGAGCCTGTAGAGTTATAACACCTTAGTTCTAACAGAGGCTGAGATAAACAAAACTGAGCTAATCGCGACACCTAGAATTCATCATGACTGACAGCAGATAGCTTTGGTTCAGCTCAAAAGTGAAAAGCACAGTCGTATGAGCAGGTACACCAACAAATCAACTGAAGAGAAAACTAAATTCTGCAAATACTGTGTGTCTCATCTATGGATGGGCTTCCAAAAAGGTCATTAACAAGACAAAATAATCTGAAAGGAAGAGAGAATTAGTACCATTAGTGCCATTATATTAATCAGGCAGTATCTATAATGTAAATACGAATTAACTATTATTCTTGTTAGTTCTGAAGAAACGACCGAAAAGAAATTAACACCCATAAAACCCAAAATAGTAAAAGTAAACTAATATTTGTTTTGTTAATATTTGTCTCTCTTGGGAAACTAATGAGACCTATGTCACAAGTACATACATCTTTGACCTAAGAATGCTGTACATCTTTTCACTACATGTGCGACCGTAAATGTTTTTGGCATTCCTCACAAAATGCTTCACTTTCAGCCATCACTGGCACACGAGTCTTCTTCTCAGCCTTATTAATACAATTTCTTCTTGGTTTGGATGGACATTGGTCACCCAACTGCCAAGGTCTTTAATCTCTCCCAATTTGTTTCTATTGCTCTCTATTTATTGCAAAAACAATTTCAGATGTTGGGTTCACATTAAACAGTTAAAGGTGAAAGCTACAAAAGCACTTAGTATTTTGCGGGTTCTTTCACACCTATCTTGGGGTGCAGACCGCACAACGCTTCTGCGGCTTTACCGAGCGCTTATTCATAGTAAACTTGACTATGGATGTAAGGCTTATTCATCTGCAACTCCCACTGTTCTCCGGATGTTGGACTCGGTTCATAATGAAGCTCTGAGAATCTGTATAGGGGCTTTCAGGTCTTCACCTGTGGAGTCCCTGTATGCTGAGAGTGGAGAACCACCTCTTTCATTATACAGGGACTACATGAACCTGATTTACTACACGAGACTATAAAGGATTCCGGGATCTCCTACATCCAGATTGGTTTTCAACCCCCTTGAGGATAGCCGATCCTATGGTAGGAGAATGAGGAATTTAAATCTCACAAAGGTTCTGGGTGTTGGATCTTCCCAAGTCCCCCTTGGACTAATCAAGCCGAGTTCGATTTGGTCGGAATCGGGAAAGGGGAGAGATCCGAAGCAGAAGTCAGAGAGATATTTCTTCAACACACTTCTAAGTACCAAGGATCATATGCAATATATACAGATGGTTCGAAATCTGAAAATGGTGTGGGCTTTGCAGCAGTGAGCAGAAGGAAGACTGCATCTGGCAGTCTTTCTCGATCAGCCTCGATTTTCACTGCAGAGTTACATGCCATCCTTGCAGCAGTCAAGATGACTAAAGATCTTTCAAACCATTCCGTTGTAATATATTGTGACTCTCGTAGTGCCCAACAAGCAATCAAGAGCTTAAACTCGTCACATCCAGTGGTGAGGGAGGTTCAAGATTGGCTTGCACTGATGTCAGCACGTAAAAAGATAATTCTGTGTTGGGTGCCAGCACATGTTGGTATCAGTGGGAATGAGCGAACTGATCAGAAGGCCAAGGCAGCTGCAACTCAGCCCTGTGATGCTCGTTTTCCTCTCCCACACACTGACTTGAAACCCAGCATCAGGAGTTGTCTTTGTGATAAATGGAGGGAACAATGGTGGTATAACTCTAGAAATAAACTGCGAGAGATTAGAGATGACCTTGGCAGTTGGGTGACCAGCATCCACCCCAACCGACAAGTAGAAGTATCGGGCACACAAGACTGACTCATGGGCCGATATTGGCTAAAAGTGAAACACGCTGTGAGGAATGCCAAGAGCCATTAACGGTCGCACATGTAATGGAAAGATGTGCAACATTCTCAGACCAAAGAGGAAGGTACTTGTCTCCCCCATAACACTACAAAATGTATTGGGGGAAGACTGTGACATAGAAGGTCTTATTAGTTTCCTTAGGGAAACTAATATTTTCAATAAATTTTAGTTATGCATAATGTTTATGCAATAGTTTTTTTTTTGTTTTTTTTTAGACATTTAGAACATAATATTTATTGTTATTTATGACATTTATAGAGTTTTAACGTTTTAAATACTTTAATATTTTTCAGTCTAACAAGGTGTTCGCCGCTAATGACCTTAGCTGTTGACGCGGCAGATAATTTTAAATAATCAATCAATCAAACAGATGTTGGGTTTGAAGCATCACAAGACTGAGCACCAGCTGCCTTGGCCCTCTGATCAGCTTGCTCATTCACATGGATACCAACATGAGGTGGCACCCAACAAAGAGTTATCTTAAACCCTCCTTTACCACCTGATGTCATGAGTTTAAGTTCTTGATTTTGACTGCTACAAGGTTTGCTTCCGACTCTGCAGTGAAGATCAAGGCTGCCGAGGAAAGATATTTCTTCCTGAGTTCTGCTTCAGATCTCTTCCCTTTCCTTATTCCAACCAAATCCAGCTTGACCAGATTGGTACAAAGGAGAAACTTGGGAGTTCCAACAGCTAGAGCCTGGGAAAGATCTACAAGATTCCTCATTCTCCTTTCATAGGATCAGCAGTCCTCAAGGGGGTTGAAAATCAATTTGGATATAGGAGACACGAGTCCTGGAGGTTGAGCGATGCTGCATGCTGCGCCCTGCAGCTAGCAACACACCTCTTTGGTCCTTTATTCTGGATAGACGGTGGCTTGATCAAGGCCCAGTCAATTCAATCGGCTGGTCAATTGTTGCTAGGGTCAAGCAGACACTGTCCAGTCGGTAGCGCATAGGCCCCGCAACTACCATTAGCACTGTAATAGTGACTGCGTATATTTCCCCACTACCCCTGTGGCTGTTGGGAAAATTTGGGTCCCAACTATAGCTTCCCCTCGTTGCACTCCATGGTGGGTGGGGGGGGGGGGGGGAGGTAATGAAGATTTATAATTTATATGATTTCTGCAAATTTACAAAGAACTCTCTCCCTGACTACCTCCACAATTCCTCTGGAACATCACATATTGTCACTTACCAGATTCAAAAGGGCATAAATAGGAACCGTAATGGTTCCCGAGCTCCTAAACCAGGTAAGAGGGGGAAAAGTCCTCCTCAATTCAATAGGGAAATTTTACCTGGTAGAAATGAAAGTGTATGTCAACGTGATCCTCACATCACCCCACAATGAGATGATAGTCTGATAGTTGAGGTTTCGTCACCAGACGACAGTGACAGTCTGCGTGCGATATGTGACATTCCTAGGGCTTCTCCTAAGAAAACCCTCAATTAGTGTAAGGGAATTGTCTTCCCGAGACCTGATGAGGTATTCTGAGGAGAAACTATTAGAAGAACTAAAGAATTTTAATGTAGTTGCAGTAAAACGTTTTAAGAAGAAATTTGATGGTTTGGAACAGTCGACACCAGCTCTTCTTCTAACTTTCGAATCGTTAGTCCTTCCTGAATCGGTTAAGTTGGCATGATACCACCTCAAAGTAAAGCCATATGCCCAACCCTATGCGGTGCTTCCACTGCCAGGGTTATGGCCATGGAGCCAACTCTTGCCGTTTTAAGGAAAATGAACAACCAAGAGTGTGTGTGAAGTGTGGTACAACAGGTCATCAAGGAGATGACAACTGTCCAGGTCCAGTATGATGTTACCACTGCAGAGAAGATCATGAAGCTTCTTCCATGCAATGTAATAGGTACAAGTTTAAAAAAAGAATAACGTAATAAGGAGCAAGGAGAAGCAAAGCGACAAGCTCGTGTGCTGTTTGCACAGCTGGGTAAGTCCTTTGCCTCAGTTCTAGTCCATCTTCCTTCCTGCCATCCCTTATCTTCCAATACTTTTACCACCACACACTCTGCCACTAACTTTAAACCTCAGTCCTCAAATGCTGAAACTGCCTCTGGTGAGTTGTTCCACTGGAAATGGAGTATGAGTAAGGGGTTTATTGAGGAAACTCCTCCTAAAGTAAGGTCTTTGGAGCCATCAGTTAAGGCTCCAGAGGCCTCAACGGTGACAGCTCCAGCTGCCACCACATCCACAGGGGCCTCTGCTGCAAGACAGAATGCGTCTAAAGCAAAGGCTCAGGTATGCCCTTTGCACAGGCAGAGGAATCCTGAGCCTGGGTGTTTTGAGCCACCTGGCAGGGCTCCAGAGGCTACCACATCCACAGCGGCCTCCACTGCTAGAGAGGATGCTCCTATGCCTAAAGGTGTGGGACGGGCCTTAACCACAGGTAATGCTAAACACCTTATGAAGTGGTCTGTCAACCTGAAGAACTGGATACCCTTATTCAATGGAATTGTCAGGGAATTCATGCAAATTGGGAAGATAGCTTCATGTAATCCAGTCTGTGTATGCCTACAAGAGATTATGACCAGGGAAAATCGCCCAATTTCCCTGAGAGGATTCCAAGTTCAAGCTCATTATGGAAACTTTGATAATAGACCTCATGGAGGAGTAGCAGTGATGGTACGTCAGGATATTCCCTTCCAGGCCATCCACCTGCAGCTGACACTGCAGGTGAAGGCTGTGAGAATAGGCTTGACACCTTACACTGTTGCATCCATCTACCTCCCTCCACATAATCTCAACATAGGTGATTTGAAATATCTACATGGGCAGTTGCCTCATCCATTTCTACTCTTGGGAGACTTCAATGGTCGGCATCACCTCTGGGGAGACACTTTGTACAACCGAGGAGTCCTTGTTCTTAAGAGTAGATGCAGTTTTACTGAACATTGATGCACCCACACATTTCCAAATTCAAACTGGGACATTCTCCAGTATTGACCTGTCAATTGGTTCACCTGATTCACAGTTGAATTTCACTTGGCAGGTCACGGAAGATTTACATGGAAGCGACCACTTTCCAATACTTTTGGAGGAGGTGAATGGTATTCCAGCCAATGGAGTGCAGAGATGGCGACTTGAACATGCAGACTGGAATCTTTTTAGATCAACTGCAGTATTGCAAGGATATGTGAATGATTTCCAATGTGTTCAAGGTCCTGTTAAACATTTCAAATCACGAATTCACCTTGTAGCAGGGTCATCAATTCCCAGAAGTAGCGGGCAATACAGTCGACCTCTGGTACCATGGTGGTCTGATGAATGTCAACAAACTGTCAGAGTAAGAAAATCTGCACTAAGGGAATTAAAACGATGCCCAATCAATGTAACCTTGATCCAGGACAAAAAAAAAAAAAAAAAAAAACCCGAGCCAAGGCCAGGCGAGTGCGAAAGGAGGCTAGAAGGATGTCGTGGAGGCAGTATGTGTCCTTCATCAACTCTGGGACCCCCTTAGCATGGGTATGGGACAAGGTGCATAAGATTGCCGGAAAGAGCACTTCCATATCACTACCTGCTCTGAAGATAGATGGCATAATCCCCTCAGACAAAACAGATGTTGCAAATGAGCTGGCAGAAATCTCCTCTGGAGTATCTTACACTGCCCGATTCTCCACTCTTCGGGCTGAACAGAAATGATACCCAATATCATTCTTCAGTAGCACTGCAGCAGAACTTCCATACAACTTGCCATTTTTGCGCAAAGAGATGGACTCTGATATGCAGATCTCCTATTGAACCTATTCAATAGGATCTATAGGGAGGGAACAGTGCCATCCACATGGAAAGAGGCTTTAATCATTACTGTCCCTAAATCTGGCAAGGATGCATCCATTCCAGGGAATTACGGACCAATTTCTCTCACCAGTTGTATCTGCAAGCTGATAGAGAAAATGGTGAACTTCAGGTTGACATGTATGCTAGAAAAGGAAAACGTGTTGGCCCCGTATCAATATGGTTTTAGAAAACTGAGATCGACCAATGGAATGGTCGATGGAAATGAGGATGGAAACTGCTATACAGAATTCCTTCGCACAGTGACGTCACTTGTTAGCAGTCTTCTTTGACCTTGAAAAGGCTCATGATACCATTTGGAAGCACTGTATACTCATGAAGCTGTATGTCATTGGTTTAAGAGGAGCATTACCTACCTTCATACAAAGTTTCCCTGCTGACAGGAAGTTTAGAGTGAGGGTGGGAAACAGTTTCTCTAACCTGGAAGATCAGCTGGAAGGGGTCCCACAAGGGAGTGTCTTAAGTGTGACTCTGCCATTGCTATTAATGACATTGTAAAGGTCGCTTCAAGTGTTGTCTCATGTAGTCTGTATGTGAATGACTTTACACTGTACTGCTCAGGAGGAAGCTTATAGGATGTGCAAGGACACATGCAGACTGCATTAAATCAGGTTGTGCAATAGGCAACATACCATGGGTTCAAATTTTCTCCAAACAAGATCATGGCTATGCATTTCCACAAACGAGGAAAGTTCCATCCTTCCCTCTATTTAGGAGCAAACCCACTGCATTTTGTCCAAGAGGTAAAGTACTTGGGTCTAATTTTTGACTCAAAGCTTACATGGGTGCTTCACATCAAACAGTTAAAGGTGAAAGCCACAAAAGCAGGTTCTTTCACCCTTATCTTGGGGTGCAGACCGCACAACGCTTCTGCGGCTTTACCGAGCACTTATTCGTAGTAAACTTGACTAAGGATGTGAGGCATATTCATCTGCATCTCCTATTGTTCTCCTGATGTTGGACTCATTTCACAATGAAGCTCTCAGAATCTGTACAGGGGCTTTCAGGTCTCCACCTGTGCAGTTCCTGTATGCTGAGAGTGGGGAACCACCTCTTTCATTACACCTGGACTACATGAACCTGATTTATTACACAAGACTACAAAGGATTCCAGGATCTACATCCAGATTAGTTTTCAACCCCCTAGAGGATAGCCGATCCTATAGTAGGACAATGAGGAATCTTGTGGAAGATCTTAATTTAAATTTCACAAAGGTTCTGGCTGTTGGAACTTCCCAAGTCCCCCCCTTGGACTAATCAAGTCGAGCTGGATTTGGTCGGAATTGGGATAGGGGAGAGATCCGAAGCACATGTCCGAGAGATATTTCTTTAACACATTTCTCAGTATCAAGGTTCATATGCAATATAATTTTCTCTGCAGAGTTACATGCCATCCGTGCAGCAGTCAAGATGACTAGAGATCTTACAATCCAGTGGTGAGGGAGGTTCAAGATTGGCTTGCACTGATGTCAGCATGTAAAAAGATGTTGGTATCAGTGGGAATGAGCGAGCTGATCAGTAGGCCAAGGCAGCTGCCAATCAGCCCTGTGATGCTTGTTTTCCTCTCCCACACACTGACTTGAAACCCAGCATCAGGTGTTGTCTTCATGATAAATGGAGGGAACAATGGAGGCATACCTCTAGAAATAAACTGCGAGAGATGAGAGATGATTTTGGCAGTTAGGTGACCAGCATCCATCCAAGCCGACAAGTAGAAGTTGTATTATCAAGGCTTAGAATCAGGCACACAAGACTGACTCATGGGCCGATGATGGCTTAAAGTGAAGCACGCTGTGAGTAATGCCAAGAGCCAGTAACGGTCGCACATGTGGTGGAAAGATGTGCAACATTCTCAGACCAAAGACGAAGGTGCTTGTCTCCCCCATATACACTAAAAAATGTATAGGGGGAGGATTGTGATGTAGGTCTTATTAGTTTCCTTAGGGAAACTAATATCATCAATAAAACTTAATTATGCCTAATGTTTATGCAATAATTTTATATATTTAGGCCATACTGTGTATGCCTTGATTTTTAATATTATATTTTTTGTCATTTATGACATTTATTGATAGATTTTTTACATTTTAAATATTCTAATATTTCAGTCTAACAAGGAGTTCACCGCTAATGACATTAGCTGTTGACGCGGCAGATAATTTTAAATAATGAGTCAATTAATATACTCAACAGCCAGAGGAGTGTGAGGAAATATACACGGTTACCTCCCAGTGCTGATGGCAGTCACGGGACTTATGCGATGCTGACTGGGCGGCGGTGCCTGCTTGACCCTAGCCATATTTGACCAGCCGACTGACTTGACAGTCAATTTCTAACCAGATTAGATGGCGAAAAAGATGTGTTGCTAGCTACAGGATACTCAGTCTCCAGTACTCCTGTCTCCTAGTAATAGGGGATGCCACACACTGAAAACGTGTAGGAGAGTTCTCCCTGGTCCAAGATGGAATGAACCAGGGATGGGTACACCTGGGAGTCATTACGTGACTCTTCATAATACTCCTCAGTATGGGCAGCCCTGTGGTCTGGCTCACCAAGTCATTGAGCTCCCAGAAGGGGGTTGATTACAGAAAGGCTCATCTGAAGGGGTTCCAATTTGATGTTCAGTCTGGTATTATTCCCAATTTTCCTTGAATAAATGCGGATACTTTTCTATTATGCTTAACATTCTTACTCGGAACACCTCATCCAGATGTGGTAGGAAGGCCTCTATCTTCAGCAGGAATTCGCCATCCACAATATCCATCACAGGCGTAAAGGATACTTCAGGAAAAATCAGGAAGTCAATCTCCAGAGAACTGAAGTCCTTCAGCCCATAGAATTCATCGAAATCGTTGGTAAACTCGCCCAGATATCTAAAATTTTCAGTAGATTTGACATTCATTTTACTCTTCCAGGGAGCTGGATTCAGTTCTTCCAACGAACCTCTTGGGGTTTCATCATCAATCCCTTCTACCTCAATAAAGAGCATACATTTTATTAATACAAATTTATTATCAATATTTACCATCCAGATTTTAACAAAATCATTTTCCCTAATTTTTAAAACCTCATCTGTGAAATTCACTGGTAATATAACACCTCCAAGTGAAAGAGGAGGCTTCTGAGGAAAGTGATAACAGACCAGTTTAAAGTTAAACTTTCTAAGTAGATCCTTAACGATATACACAGAACCTTAAAAAGTCAAATTTTAAACACAACTGACTTAGTGCACTTATGATACATGTTCAGACACATTGGAATAAACATTTTCACTGTCAACATTCAAGAAAGTTCCAGAAACACCATTCTATAGCCATTGAATTTCCAAGGGATGCTTGAAGTATCTCTCATCTAACTTTTAACTGCAGTAGCCTCCGAAACTGTCTACAAATGCTGCAGCCCCGACTCCATTAACATACAAATTTACCAGTGGATATCCCGATCTCATAATTTTAAGATCAACTAACATGTTTTCTATGAAACTGGACTGGACTGAGAACTTACTATTAGAGACAGAATGTAGTGCTAGTTTACTTAGAGGACTAAAATCGTGCACAGTTTGTTTACTCTTGATTTGACCCGTTCGTTTCTGAGCCAGGGGAGGGAGAGAATTGGGTCTTTCCCAGTTTTACAAAAGGGACAATAGCAAGCTATATGGCATGGTTTAAAACAAGTCAAACATGATCTAGGGCCTCTTCTACCTTTGCAGTGTTTAGAATCATGATTATTAATTTGGTGAAACTCGCAGTATCGCTCTGCTCATCCCCTTACACTAGCTGTCTGGTCGGATTGAAATCGCAGGCACAAAAATCTTAGGGCATTCCCTCTGACTGTATTCCAGACTTTTTATGCACTCTCCACCAGTCGTGGATAAGAAACGTCCTCTTTTGGAGTTAACATTTTTCTTAACCACTGGCAAACCTTGAAAAAAAAAAAAAAAAACTTTTTATCAACTGCTCAGGCTTCCCAGTTGTTTCAGAGAAATCCCTATATCCCTAATAAACTGTCCTTTCTAGTGTGACAGAAAAGTTTAAGGGTGCTTGTCCTCCACCAAGACAGTTTCCATACAATAATGAAAATAATTCTGCAGCTGAACATGTTCCTCTTAGTTTATTTCGGCCCATAATGCTATGTTGTCAAACAAAGGGGAACTGATAGATCAGCATGTGGAACGAGCTGAACGGTTGTAAGCATCAACAGTCCGAGGTCCTAAGTTCTCTATGGAGCTAATCCGAGTCTCTAGCTCATGGTTCCTCTTTAAAGATTCTGCTGTGGGAATTTTTGCCTTGAACGTGGGAATTGCGGCTTTATTAATAATATACTTTACATGCTGGGCTGAACTATTTTCAAGAGAACCGTTCGCTTCCCTCAGTTTGAAAGTACATTTCTAATTCTGCCATTGGCTCTTGCTGTGCTGTGCTTTATCCTCCTCGCGATCACGAGATCCACCTGCGTTTTTGGTTCTTTCCGTGTTGGTGAAAGCGTAATTTCCCAAACATTAATCACTAATGCCAACAATATTATGATTCTATGTATAAGATAAAAAGGTCATATGGAATTTATATCAATAGGTCCATTGAACTAAAATCCTGTTTATTGATTTCTGACTCGTCCTCGTAAGGCTTGACCGATTGTTATCTAAGAAATTTCCTTGTAAAACTCACTCTATGATGATTAAAACGAAACCCAAAAAGCACTTGAAACAAAGTATTGTGTTAAAATCATTGTAGGACTATGTCCTTTAAAACTTGATCCATCCGACACTAAATACCAATTTTCTTTACATAAAACGGATTACTGAAATGAAAGTTTTAGATAAAATCCTCCTAGCTGCTGCTATTAAATGTAGTGAAATCCACGGGGATATTTTATTATCTGTTTGGTATATTTTAGTATCCCTTTTTAAGCTTTTATTGAAGGCTCCTATGTTAAATATTTATTTCCTTTATTTCCTTTACTTCAGCAATATCTTATTCCGTCATTTATTGCTCGTATGTTTATGGGGATCAGTTATTTATTTAGTTAAGAAGTGGTATCCTTTAGTATTCCAGAGGCATGTATAAAGAATGTATTTTGTGCATAATACCAAACACTTCCGAACTAACAAGAATATAGTTATTATTTTCAAGTTTGCAGAATCCTGTCCAATAAATAAATATATCCTTGACCGTTCCTGGCGAGAGATTTTACAGCAATCACTGTCGAGCACGACACGGCTGCCCAAGGGCTGGCCCAAAGTTGTCCCAGGCCAGCCTTGTCTAAGGGTCTGGCTACGCAACTTGAGTCACCTTCTGGGTGGGAACCAAGACGTGAGAAAGCGATTTAATTATTATTAGCTGATTGTAAGGCCTCGTTCGCTAGTTTCGCGTATGCAAAATGAGTCTCACTCTTCAGAAATCTTTGAAATGATTATGGTGCGGAGATTTTACATTTATTTAATAGGAATATTTTTTTATTGAGAATATTTCAATGGACAGACGTGGCTGTAAGATCTGCTACACCAGAGTAAACGCATATTTCCTCTGTGTTAACTATCTGACCACCATATTTCATATGTGTGTGTGTGTGTGTGTGCGTGTGCGTGTGTGTGTGCGTGTGTGTGTGTGTGTGTGTGCGTGTGCTTGTATCAACACGGTAGTGTGTTTTCTCCTTTTCATATATATACCATATATATATACATATATATACTCACATACATTACATATATACATACATATATATATATATATTATATATAATATATATATATATATATATGTATACCATATATATAGTTACATATAATATATGTATATGTATACCATACATATATAGATAGATAAATAGATATATACTTATTCCATATATATATATATATATATGTATGTATATATATTCTATATTTATAATATATACCTCTATATGTATACCACATATATATATATATATATATATATATATATATATATTTATACATATGTATATTATATATATAGTATATATATATGTATACCATATATATATAGATTGATAGATAGATATGTACATATATCATATATAATACATATGTTATATATATATATATGTATATGATATATATAATATATATATATTATATATATTATATATATTATATATATTATATATAATATGTATATATGTTTTATATATATATTATATATCATATATATAAATATATATATATATATATATATATATATATGGTATACATCTATATATAATATATATAATATATATAATATATATGGCATATATATATATAAATATATAGATAGATAGATATGTACATATATTATATATATAATATTTATGTTATATATATAATATGAATATGATATATATATATATATATATATAATATGAATATGATATATATATACTATATATATATTACATATATTATATATATTATATATATAGTATATATATATATATATGAGTTACATCTATATATAGTATATATATAATATATATATGGCATAAATATATATATATACATATATGTATATATATATTTATCATATTGTATATATATGGTATATATAATATATATATATATATATATATACTATATATACATATTTATATATATATATATATATATATTTGTATATGGACATAGTTACATACATATATATCTATGTGTGTATGTGTGTGTGTGTGTGTGTATGTGTGTGTGTGTGTGTGTGTGTGTGTGTGTGTGTGTGTGTGTGTGTGCACATGTATACATATATGCATAAATGTCTACGCTCATATCTACAGTGATGTAGAGTTTGTATTCATAAGATCCAGATTTTTCTTTCTTTCTTTTTATTTATTTATTTATTAATTTATTTTACTTTTCACAACCTTCCTTTCATTTCCTGTTTCACAATGAAACCGTTCTTATTACTCAAGGGAACTGATGCTCGAAATATTTACTTTGAGCGCTGTCCCCGTTCCACTGTTCTCTACTTTGGAGCTTCGTTTTACTCAGGTGTTTATACGTCGATTGTTATCCTGTTTGATACTGCTGATATGCCCTTATTATTATCGTGATTTTACAGATTCACAGTGATAATGATGAGAATAATTATAATGATATTAGTGATTATTTTTATTATTATTATTATTACTATCATCATGATAATCATTATAACCACCATCATTATAATCATTATCGTCATTACTATTATTAACATCATTATAATCATCATCATCATCCACATCATCATCCTCATCATCATAATGATAATAATGAAGATGGTGTTAATAATGATAATAATGATTATTTTAATGATAATGATAATAATATTGATAAGACAACGATATTGATAAAACATACATAATGATGATGATTTTGATGTTAATGACATTAATAATAATGATAATAATGATAATATAATAACATCAACAATAATAGTAAGGATAATAATAATGATGATGATAACAAATAATAATGATAATGAAAAAAGTAATAATAATGGTACTAATTCTAATTATTTTAGTTACATTCATGATGATATTCTTAATGATACAATATATTGATAATAAAATATTAATGATACCGTTATAATGATAATAATAAAATACCATGGCAATGATATTAATTAAGATAATGATAGTAATAGTATTGACAATAATGATCTATATTATTATCATTGTTATAATTATTTTTATTACTATAATAGTTGTTGATATTATTCTCATTAGATTGTTATTATTATTATCATTATTATTATTATAACTTTAGTAATTAATAACTGTCATTGTTAATATCATTATCATTATCGGAATCATGGTTAACATTTCAGATTCATGCTTATCATCAATATCATCCTTACTACTATGTGTATTTTTATACTTTGATAGTATACTATTATTAGCATCATCATTACTATTACAACTTAAAATTTTATTATTATTATTATCTTTAGTATTATTAACATATTTGTCATTATCATTATCATAAGTGTCATTATTAGCATTCCTGATATTATCTTCCTAATCCTCCTCCTCTTCCTCATTATTGCTGAGGTTACTATCTTTACCCTGCTCATATGCATGTGCGAATTGTATATTATGTAATAAACGTTTCGTTTCATAATATTCGTATTTTTAGAACGTATTTAATGCTTTTAATATTTAGAACGGTTTCATGCATACAGATTCGAGCTTTATCGCTGCTCTTATATGGACTGATTGGGTTCGAAGTATGTCAGGGAGAATAGTTATATATCTGTATGAATGCTGTATTTCATTATTCCATCTCACATTAAGTCCTTTTCATTCACAACGTTTTCTCCTATGACGATTATTTGGAGATTAGAATTGAGTTGATGACCTTACATTAGATAAGAATAACACTTCATTTTTTCCCGGGCTCACAAACACAAACTTTTAATAGTGCAATATTTCAGGAGCATTAAACCTTATGAAGACATACAACGTAATTATACATCTCATCAAGGGCTGCTTCATTATGCCTATAAACACCCGAAGAATTTACACCCCATACCGCCTTCACCTGCTTTGCAATTTTCTGCAGCAATGATTATGACATAAAGGGCGTTGGCGGATATTGCTCAAGACATAAAGGGAAGAACGTTGGAATAAAGCTGCCATAAACACCAATGATTATTATTGCTCTACAGTCGAAAGTGATAAGCGGACATGTAAACGGTGATGTGGCTATTTTTAACTTATCGAGTTTTGGCAATATTAAAAGATAAAAGGCCTGTTTTATGTAACCAGGATTTTATCGAAATATGCAACATATGATAATCCCGATCTCGTATCGCTTAATCAGTCCTAAAATTGAAAACTAAAATGATAAATGTTTACGCATTTTGATTATGCTCTCCTCATTGATGTATTTCTCTTTTATCATAACATGATTCATTTTTCATATCATGTATTGTCATAAGAATCTACGGTTTTCAATCTGCATTTCACTAACTTTTGGGATAAAAGAATTTAGATATCCATTGTTTATTTGGTGCGTGTCTATCTTTATATGAAAATGTATGTACATCTACTGACATATGTGTAAATATATATGTATATGTGTATATATACACATATACATATGTGTATATACACACACATATATATATACATATATATATATATATGTGTGTGTGTGGGTAAACAGATAAATATAGATATATTATGTATATATATATACTTATATGTACTATTTATATGTATATATATATGTATATATATATGTGTGTGTGTGTAAACGCGCGCGCACACACACACACACACACACATATATATATATATATATATATATATATGTGTGTGTGTGTGTGTGTGTGTTTGTGTGTATACATACATATATATATATATACAAATGTATATACATATATATGTATATATGTGCATATATATATGTACATATTGTTACGGCTGGTATGTCACTAGGAGAATTCAGGGGAAGAGCAACTCCGCTGAACTCTAATTCTCCTAATGTGGTAGCCAGAATCATAGACAAAAAATCAAAATGATGCGACCTGATTTTGAATGGCTAGTACCACGTAACAACTGTCTTTACTTTAAAGTACTACTAGTGATTGTCAAGCTGTTTCTTGTTCATTCATCGATATAATTCATTCTTCATTCCTTTTTAAGATACTCATTAACGTTATTATCTTACGGTCATTAAATACGTTAATTCAATTATTAATTTATCATGTTTCAATGTATTATCATTCCTTTATAATGTACTTTCATTTTTTTATTGTAATCCTTTTTATAGCAAATGTAATAAAACTCCTATTTCATTATCAGTTATCAGTCAATTATTAATAGCATTTATTTATTGTCAAAGATTTGGAAAATACATAAAGTCATTTAATTACAAGGTATAGGTAAAGTTTTGACTAGCCATCTTTAAACCGGAAAAAATATGTGCATGTGATAGAGCAAATCAATCTAAGAAACTTATCTTCTATGAACTTCCGTCGCAAATCAGAAATAACGAAGTTATTGGACCTGCAAGTGTCACAGAGCCCGAAATGAAAAATTTCTCAATATTTTAAAAATCGCCATCCGATATCCTTTCCTACTTTTTGTAAACAAAACAATGGTGCCGTTTTATTTTGTTTCACTTCATGTAAACTTACATGAAGGTGATTTTCTTTCTACATTAAAATATCTGACAATACACGAGTAATGCCATCATAAAATCGAGTATTTACAGTAACTATGCCATTTCTTACTCTGCGCAAATCGATGTGTCTGGTCCAAGAGGGAACTGAAGAATTGCGCGCGATTTTCAAAAACAACAATGTTACCGCATGAACTGCGCACGAAACTTTTTGAAACTTTTATTCTATACCACATGCGCGTGACATTTGTCACGAGAGCCATTAGCATTACAGGAAATAGTATAAACAAATCACGTGCCACCATTTGTGCCACACGTATGTATAGTGGAAAGGAAAGCAAATATACCAAATCTTTGCTCAAAAAGGATCTCAGGTGCGTAGGTTGTGACCCGAGTTATAACTGAGTATTTTGAAAAAAATGATAACGCTATAGAGTTCCTGAGAGCACACGATGTTTTGCCAAGAGCGGTAAGTTGCCCGCATTGCGATTTACCTTGCAAATATCGTGAAGATCGACATATGTGGTATTGTGGCAGATGGAAAAAAATGCAAAGACAAAACGGCGTGAAAGTTGCGTTTTCTCGACCAGCGATCACACAGGCACGTTTCTGCAGGGGACACATTTAGAACCTTTTAAAGTAGTTTTGTTTGTGAATCATTGGCTACAAAAACATTGGGATCATGCACAAATTATTAAATGTATTAGTATTTCTAAGCCAACTAGCGTAGATTGGAGGAGTTTTTGTTCGGAAGTAACCGAATATTGGTTACAAAATCAAAATTCAATAGGAGGTGCCGGTGTAATAGTTGAGATCGACGAGACGCTGCTCGTGCGCCGAAAGTATAATAGGGGCAGACAGTTGAGCCAGATGTGGGTCTTTGGGGGTATTGAGCATGTGAGTGAAAAATAAATTAATTGTGCCATTACTTGGCACTGACCAAAGTGCAGACACGCTCATACCCCTTATTAAGAAATATATAAAACCAGACAGTGTGATATACAGTGATGGATGGGCTGCCTACGGTAACCTACAACACCAAGGTTACAAACATCTGAGTATTAATCGTTCTGAGAACTTTGTAGACCCAGACGACCCACAAATACACACACAAAATATTGAAAGGTTGTGGAGGGACCTTAAAGAATGGGTCAAGCGGCCAGGTATTAGGGCCAATTATATAACGCAATATCTGGCCCGCTATTTATTCATAAAATTTCATGAAAAAGAATTGATTCATTATTTATTTTCACAAGCGGCAGAATTATACCCGCCACAAGGCGGGAAAGAAAGAATTCTTCCGTCATCAGCCCCAGTCCCTCTGAATGATAGTTCTTCAGAGAGCGATTAAAATCAGGTAAGAGTTCACACTTACCTGATTGCTTGTATGCATATGGTAAAAAAAAATAAAAAAAAATAAAAAAAAACGTAATACAAAACAAATAAAATTTTTCGCGCACGTAAAGACCATTTTTTTCTGCAATAGCGATAATAAATTATTAATGTCTGAAACGGTAAGACAAGGACACCATGTATAACGACCAATTATTAACAACTTAGCGATTATTTTCGGCTCAGGCAAAGGTCAGTAAGTTCCATCTTACATTTTAAGACAAGTATAAGTATTGAACGGTTACCATATTCGACGACAATCATCACTAAAGTTTGCAAGCTCTGTTACTAAAATGTGTATTTTTTTTTTTTTTTTTTTTTTTTGAGAATAACATTCACGGAGACTGCGTGTGCTGTTGCGGCACACGCAGTCTCCGTGCACGACACGTAACTGTCAATAGCGCTTTTTTTTGTTTGTTTGCTTTATATTTATTAGCGCAGTCAATCAAAATACCGTTGTTTGAGGAACTATTAATGAATCCTTAAGTATAAATTTGAAACGGTCATCTGGAAACTTTCGTAATGCATTTTCATATTAAAAAGTTGATTTTGCCCAAACATGATTTGATTCATTTGTATTGTGCGTCAATCAGGCAAAAATTAATCCCGGATTTAACCGCAGAATTGTATACCGTAATTGTTTAGTTTAGTTTAGTCCTTTATTTACCACCTTGGCTAACTGCACAGGCGTGGGCAGCTGTGGTACATTTAATGCATGGTCATAATATTACATAGTGGTATTACATTTTAATTTTAGCCTATAACATTATTATGAGTACTTTATCAGTTTCAGGAAAGGGACAATTGCACAGTCCTTTATCCACTCATCTGCCACGCCGGTATATAGCTTGGGCGTGGAAAAGCATTAATACATTTAATATGCGGTTATGTGATACTACATTCCAAATTTAGGATACAACATAAGTATATCTTCTAAGACATCAGATGATATGAAGTAGTTACATAGTTCTTGGTACCTCATGCTAGGTGGTCTGAAAGGCTGTAACACATGGCACTCTGAGATATAATATACAAGTGTTCGCTTATATTCTTTATTACACAATTAACACTTAGTTTCTTCGACATTACAAACTGTACTGACCTGCCAATACAATCTATATCCAAGTCTGGTTCTTGCAGTCACAACATCACACTGTCTTGTTCTTGTTTTATATAAACCATAGATGAAGGAATCTTGCCTAAACCGGTCATATTGCTTTATGCTACAGGTTTCAGGGCGTTGAGAATTAATCAACTCAGTCAAGTTCTCTCTGAAGGAAGTTTTAATGATGTATAAAATCCTAGAAAGAGGTATCCCAAGATCTATATCCACACTTTCTTTGTCACATGCTGACTTTGCCAGGTGATCAGCATGATCATGCCTAGGGATTCCAACATGCAATGGAATCCACACAAAACGTATATTATGGCCTCGTTCTTTTGCACGATGCACGTTTATCCTGATGTCATTTGCAATATTTCACGCACCTTTGTCTAGAGTGTTCAGAGCCTGGAGAGCACTCTGTGAATCACAGAAAATGACCCCTAAGCCTTGATTCAATAGAAATTCGGTGGCCATGAGTATTCCTGCCAACTCGGTTTGCATAGTGCAAGCCCAGTCATGAACCCTCCTACAATCCTGGTGCTGCAAAATATTGTTTTTATATACAATAAAAGCGCATCCTGCTCTGCTCCCAGACTGCAAGGATCCGTCAGTGTAGCATTCATATACATTGGAAAGAGTGTCTAGATGCTCGTTTATACTTGCAAGTGCATACTGTTTAAGTATAGCAGGGGGGGCACTGTCTTTTTTGGGGGCAGTCGTATAATATACACTTAGGTCATTTCATTTTCCACGGTGGTACAGAACGTCCATGTAGGGTCTTAGTCATGGGAATGTTCAGCTGAGCTAAGTGTTTACACGTCACTTGTAACCATGGATTTGAGTATGAATCGGTGTTGTTATTCAAAGTTAGCTCTTCTATTCTGTGTTTTAGTTGTCTTTGGAACTCTGTACAATAGAGGGGTTCTCTAATTGATTTGACCACTAAATGTGGTATTTATGTATAATATCAACTCTGATTCCTTGAACAATACTAGGTGCAACGCATGGTAATCTATGACCGACCTTATGTATGACAAGTAAAAGATTCTCGCAATATTGACATTAATACCATGGTCTTTGCCGACAAGTGTCTTAAGTGGCTTCAGCCGCTCCCACAGCCTTTTCTTCAAGTTTCTAATGAACTCTGAATCATTAACAATCACCCCAAGGTATTTGTATTGATGGCAGAGATCTAGCTCAACGTCATTTATATGAAACCTTGGCAGAGGGATTGTCTGTGGGTTAAGTGCCTTTGTTTTTTCAGATGAAATTATCAAGCCACACTCAGTAGCCCTTGCAGAAAGTATATCTAGAATCTCTTGCATTCTCTCCTCGGATGAGGATTTAATACAATTGTCATCGGCATAGCAAATAATGGAGTCCTTGCCTGCAAGTGGTATATCGCCCAGTAATCTATGCATTAGGATATTAAATAGCATGGGACTAAGTACGCCTCCCTGAGGTGTGCCGAGTTCAAATACTTTTGTATGAGTACTCTTAATGCCCCTGAAGAGAACCTGAGCCGATTGATTCGACGAGTACTCTTAATGCTCCTGAAGAGAACCTGAGCCGATTGATTCGACAGATACATTTGAATCCATGTTAACAGTTTTCCCTGAATACCAAAGCTAGCTAGTTGCTCAAGGATAATTTCCCTGTTTGCAATATCAAAAGCAGATTTAAGATCAAGAAATACGGTTTGCATGCCTGGGTTTGAGTTTGTTAAGTACTCTGCAAAACAGTGCTGACTGCTACGCCCTGGGAGAAATCCATACAGTCTGGGGGATAACTTAGCATTAATGCGATACATGAGCCTGTTCAGAAATATTCTCTCAAGTACTTTGCACAGACAGGAGGTCAAGGAAATGGGTCTGTATTTATCAGTATTGGGTTTGGGTATAGGAATGATTAAGCTTTTAGTCCAGGAGCTTGGGAGGATTCCTTGTGATAGGCTGAGTCTATACAGATGTAAAAGTGGGTTGCCTGGTACCTGAGCAATGTGGCGAAGGACGCTGTAAGTAATGCCGTCCTTGCCAGGGGCGGTTGCCTTACCTTTCAGAAGGGCATTGCTCAGTTCCCACTCGGTTATTTCGACAAAGTCGGAGGGGTCAATAGCAGCACATGCTATTGCTATACTGAAATTTCTATCTATGTTCGATTTGTTGAGCTGATTTTTTATCCCTTGTGGAAGTGAGTGTACTTAAGAATTTCCTGACCACTGCTCTAGCAGCATATTAGCCTGTTCCTGTGGACTGTGGAACTGCGGTGTTGTGAGGGCTTTACCTGTCAGTCTATTAATTTTTCTCCATACGTCAGCTATAGAAGTTTGACTATTGATACTTTGGAGAAATTGTTCCCAGTATTTACTACGAATCTGAGTTTTTAAATCTCTGAATTCCTTGGTGGCTTTCAGAAACTGCAGAAGATTATCTGTCGTCTTATTATCTTTATAACAATTAGCAAGCTCCTGAACCCGTTTATATTCCTTTGCCAGAATTGGGTCATTGATCCACCTCGGTGCATGGGAGGTCTGGGGCCTCTTTTTCTTTGAGAGTTTTCTTGAACAGACCCATGTGTCATAGTAGTCAGTGACAACTTTGATTAAATCCTGAGAAAATGTCTCAACAGCTGTTACTTCATATGTGTTATACCAGTCATAGACCCGTGCCTCGAAGTGATGCTCCAGGCCCGGTGGGATAATTATTCGGAGCCTAGGTGATCTAGTAGCTGAATTGCTGTCTACAGTATAATCTGTTCGTATTGCAAAGTGGTCACTAACTAACTCTCGCACCAGTGAAGTACAGACATTACCATGAACTAAATTTTTGCCAAATACATAGTCTAATCTGCCACCTCCCAAATGAGTCTCTGCTTCTGTGTCATATACTGTCAGTGATCTACTATTGATAAAATGTTTGAATTCTTCCCCATTACTATTACGTTGGTTGGCTCCAAAGTGTGGATGCCTTGCATTGAAGTCGCCCATACATAGCGTGCTTTGGTTGTGAAAATTGGGGAGAGAACTAGTCAGAAATTTGGAGTATTTGGCATATACATTATACAGTGAAAAATAGCCAGTGGCAGTCTGAATTTTTAAATTATGAAATTGGACATCAGTGTTCTCGGATTTTTTAACTAATTTATGTGGCAGTGTTACCTTCACATATGTCAATAATCCAGTCATGGCTGTATTCACATATGAATAATATCCCTGAATTGCAGGTGCTATTTTCATCTTAGCAGCAGCAGCAAAAGGTTCTTGCACTCAAATAACATCAGTATTATATTTACGGATATAAAACTCTAGGTCATTCAGCCTAGGCTTTATACTACGCATATTCCATGATATAAATTTGATTGTGCATTTATCCATAAGTGAGTAGTGCTCTATTAGGCATTCTGTACCTCATGCTGTTATATCCTCTAATATTACAAATTATAGATTCACATAAACATATAGCTTTATGATTGTGGATTTCATTGCAGATGGTAGTCTTAAACATAAAAGTACTTTTAACCATTTCAAACATTTGATCTTAGCTTTGTTCCACTTCTCAGCACAGTCCCTCCGGTTGCTGTGCTAGGTGCACCTGGGGGGCTGGTTGCGTCACTGGACCCGATGTCACAGGGATCCTGATATTGTTCGTGGCGGCTGTCAGCGCTGACACGCCCACTTTGGTTATCAGCAGTGGCGGTCTGACATCGGTTCTCCTCGTTCGTTTTTTTAGCACTAATGGTAACACGAGTATCACGGCACTAACAATCACTTATATTTTTTTTCCATTTCATTAATTAAGTTATTGTTTTGTTCTTTCAGAACTTTTATTTCCTTTAAAAGTTCAAGCACTTTTATGTCGCCTTGGTCAGCTGGCGTGACGTCACTTCTGTCACATGGTTGTGCGGGGGATTCCTCCGCCTGGCCTGCGGTCATCCCTGCCTGAGGGTGAGGGACGGCTGCCTCGGCTGGCTCCCGGGGAGGGAGGGGGGGCGAGGTCTTTAATTCAGAGAGTGTGGCAGCTTTGACGCCCGAGTCACCCTCTGTGAGGATCAACAGTATCTTGTTCACCTTCTCCTCCAGTTGCGCAAACATTTCGCGTAGTTCAGCGACCTCTGCACCCCCACTCGCCGGCAGCCGCGGGAAATCTCTGCGGTTGGTGACGTCACACAGGGCACGGGCTGGCGCTTCCCCGGCACCCTGTCCGCTGGTTGGGTTGGGAGGGTCGCGCTGGTCACTCGCGGTCGGTGCTGGGACCACAGGGGGTGGGGGGGGAGGGGCCAGGGCAGGGAGGCCCTTGCACCCCCAGTGCCAGGCAGTCACACCTGTCATCCCACACCTGAAGCAGGATGGGACAAAAGCTGGTGCTTCTGCAGTACTCTCTTCTGCTGCACTGCGAGGACAATCCCTGGCAGTATGTTGTTCTCCACATTCTGCGCAGCGCGCCTTGCCCTTGCAGTATTTAGCTACATGGCCACTTTCCATGCAGTTATAACAGATGGCGGAGGATGCCCTCCACGGCCTCACGTGGCTGGCGGGTATGTACTTCCCAAAGAAGTGGTATGTGCTGGGAGGGGGTTGCTCTCCTTTCCATATGATTCGTATACGGTTGAGTGGTTTCTTGTCTTTGTGCACTCTTATGGCCTTATGAACTCCTTCGATTGCATACGCATGTTCAAGATCAAAATCCTTGTTGTAGTGGGTCACAAGGTATTCGCCATATTTCTCTTGCTTCTTGGGCTCATCACAAAGTTTGAAGATAATACCTCCAATTAATCCTTCAATAAGGTTGTCAACATATTTTCGCTGAGAGCGAGCGACGTACACATACGGCGAGGAGAGAGTGTCTCCTCGCACAAGGTCGAAGGGGGTACCCCCCTGGGCCCGAGAGTCGTTGCCGAGGTTCTGTAGCCATTTCAATTTATCGTTTTTCGTGGTGCCTTCAGGGAAGGCGAGACGAACATAATCGCTCTTTGGTGCTAGTGGTGTCTTACCGGCATTGTTGAGCTTTTTTTTCTTAGTTTTCGACTTCACTAAAGTGAAGCCGTCACTTCCTTCCTGGGCATCAGGATCACCACCTTCAGCACCCCCCGTTGCAAGGCAATGGATTCAGTGGGGCTATCCACTGAATTACAGACTGAAACTTCAGCCGCGGGAGGGGAGGGACAGTTATCCACCGAGTCCTCCCCCTCAGTGTTTACATTGCGGTGTCCCCCCATCGTGGGGGTGACCGCGTGACCGCGCCTGGCCCGCCCGGCTCGCCCGCCTCGTGACTGGTGATATATAGCGCTCGGGACAACGGGGTACTCAGCTCTAACGGTTACCACGGCAGTCCTTGGCACTCGGTAGAGAAATTATTTCAAATTTCTGTACAAACATAGCTATTATCACAGCACTGATCTCATGTCACTGTCTTGCGGGTTATATGAGCACCAAGAATTCATGTACCCCTTGTACAACTTCCTCATATATGATACCAGATATTCGTGTATATGGGGAAAGGGCACCGGAGCACGGGCACCACACGCCCTCTCCGTATGAGGTCACGGTGTGTACTGACACAAATTGCATAGGTGAAACATGGATCCTGCATCCGTAGGGTTTCAGCAAACCCGATTTTAAGTTATTATAGTGTTTTTCTGTGTGTAAATCATGCTAATTCCCCCCTTAATACAGTGTAAAGCCGAATCTTACACATTGTATCAACTTTGCCGTCGGGGAATACAAATTCCGCTACTCATCAACGAGTCAAATGCGACGGAAAGCAACAGCATAACAGCGTTAAACTACGAGGAGATATTACATTCCAAAAAAAAAAAAAAATGGTTTCGAAAGTCGGAGGCTGGTTGAAACTTGAAAGTTACCAATTACAATTTATTTTTTATTTATCCCTTCACCAAAAACAAATAGAATATATAAAACAAACCAACACACCCTACCTATGCGATATATTATTAAATTGTAATATATCGGCCTAATCCCTAAACAAGAAGTAACAGCAAAAATGGCAGATAGATCTTGCCCAGGCCTATGGCAGCGGAGAAGTGGCCGAGGCAAGACTCTCCAGGAACTCAAGGCAGTGAGCAGGGGGGGGGGGGGGGGGCGACGAACGCTACTACAGGAACTGCCTCGTTACCGTAACCAACAGTAGCATTTTTACTAATTATGCCTTACTTGATTAACTTTACTGTAATAATATACACACATACATATATATATATATATATATATATATATATCATATGAATACATATATATATGATATATATATATACATATATAATATATGCAGACATACACACACATATACATATATGTGTGTGTATATACATATATATATATATATATATATATATATATATATATATATTTCGACGGCCACCTTAAGTCGATGTCGAGTCAATGCCTCGGCGAAAGAATGTGAGGAGCAAGCCAATACAGCATGCTCCCTCTCTAAACGCAGCTGATGAATCCAAAGGAACGGCATAGACCGATACGGTTTGGCACCAGCGGCGTCGCAGTTGTCAGAACGAGGTCTCAGGCTACAACGAACTGCCTTCGAGATTCCGGCTCCGGATCTTTCCTCAGGTTTGACTCCCGAAGCATTTTCACCCTATGGAAACCACAAGGCAGTGGAATATTTTGTATCGGGTGAATATATATATATATATATATATATATACATATATATATACATATATATACATATATATATATATATATATACGTTTTTCGAAAACGCAGATAAGGTTTCTTCTTCTCCTGAGCAACCTTGACCCAAAGTCTTAAGTGTTGTCTTGCGTGTTATCTCTCGTCCTCCTTGCTTTCCCGTAGTAATTAGGCCCTCGCTGTTTCGTATAATCACTGTCATTCTCTGGAATCCAGACACATACATGTACATGAGGCGGATCGATACAAATAGGAAAATGTATCTGATTGCATGAAATTAACTGATACACATACACACAAACGCAGAACCACATGTTATATACATATATGTGTGTGTGTGTGTGTGTGTGTGTGTGTGTGTGTGTGTGTGTGTGCATATATATTCATATATATCTGTGTATCTATAAAAAAAATATATATATACACACACACACACACACAGACACATATACATACATAACTCTCTCTCTCTCTCTCTCTCTATATATATATATATATATATATATATATATGTATGTGTGACTGCCGCGATGGTCCAGTGGTTAGAGCACTGGACTCCAACCCTCGTGGTCCTGAGATAAATTCCCAGTCGCGGCGGTCGTAAAAATGCCTACGCTCTGACTGCTGCCTCGAGTACGAGAAAACGACATATCGCATTGAGAAGTCAGACGCAGGTGTCGTAGGGGAAGTCACCGCCACGGGACAAGTGTTAGTGCACCGAACTGCAGTTGATTAGGAAGGGCATCCAATCAGGCAAGGATGACACCGCCATATAACCTCTCAATAGTGAATTGAGAAAGGCTTATGTCCTGCAGTGGAATGTTGTTAAAAAAAAAAAAAATGTATGTGTGTGTATATATATATACACATATTTATACATATGTATATGTATACATATACATACATACATACACACACACATATATATGTACATACACAAATATATGTGTGTGTAAATATAAAAATGATTATATATATATATACATTGAGGGAACGTAGGTTAACAGGGTTGGAAAGTTTCGGAATTCAGATAAACATCCTTTTGTTTGTCCAAATATTTACATGCTGATTACTGATATTACAAAGAAATAACATATAAGAAAACTTACAAATTAATTAATTACACTTACATCAAAGAATAAACAGAATTACATAAAACTATTATACGTTCATAACTAATAAATACATAACACTTAATATAAACAATTTTTGTATTACAACAATATCAAATCAAAAGTAATTATTTCAACTCACCGAAAATTATGATTTCCGAACCCTCCTACTGGTTCCTCGTTTCATGAGTCTTAAATTCATTAAATGGCTAGCGAACCTTATGTTCGCTGCCTGAACAATGAGAAGCCTTATGCTTCTACAGTAAGACGTAACATTCGGCAAAATGAGTCTTATACTCATTTATAAACAGCGAGCCTTACGCTCTCTGTTCCGAACGTCCTTCTTCATGGAGCCTGTCTCCGCGTCTGACCTACTACGTGTCCACACTCCCCTCGGGTGAATACGAGTTTAAAGTATTTTCCTTGACATGATATTAATTGTGACAAAAATAACATTAAATTAATGTATAATTATTTTAGTATCATTGTCTATTTTTGTTCGATGAATTACAGTTACAAATACTGAGACAAGTAAATAGTAAATGCGTAATGATCTTAGTTGTGTTCCATAAAAACCTTTTAGAATATAATATAATAATTATTAACTTTCTTTTATGATAATACTTAATTTATTGCGCATTGTATGTTGTTGATGTAATCAAACACAAGTTGATTTGCTTAAATAAAAGTGCGCTCTGACTCCCTTCTGTGACCATGAACTGTTATAGAAAATGTGATGTTATGATTTCGAGGGATAACTCGGGTAGTTTTCGTAAACTCTCTGGAGCTTTGCCCCCCTAACGGAAGCCGCCTTGCCGCGGGGGGGGCTTGATGTCCCAATGAACTGGTGAGCCGGACCAGAGGGCTACCCATACTGGAGGGGTCACCAGTGGGGGATGAGACAAAATGGCTTCATAGTGCACCAAGGCCTATGAGAGGGGATGGTGCACCCACCCCTGGTTCATTCCATCTTGGGCCAGGGAGAACTCTCCCACGTGTGTTTGCCGTGCGTGGCGTCCCGTATTATCAGGAGACAGGAATCCTGGAGGTTGAGCGATGCTGCACGCTGCGCCCTGCAGCTAGCACCACACCTCTTTGGTCCTCTATTCTGGTTAGACGGGTGGCTTGATCAAGGCCCGGTCAAGTCAATCGGCTGGTCAAATATAGCTAGGGTCAAGCAGGCACTGTCCAGTCGGTAGCGCACAGGTCCCGCGACTACCATCAGCACTGTAATAGTGATTGCGTATATTTCCTCACTACCCCTGTGGCTGTTGGTTAAATTTGAGTCCCGACTATAGCTTCCCCTCGTTGGACTCAATGGTGGGTGGGGGGGTGAGGAAATGAAGATTTATAATTTGTATGATTTCTGCAAATTTACTAAGAACTTGCTCTCTCCCTGACGACCTTCGCAATCCCCCGGCCAATCCATCTAGAACACCACATATTGTCACTCTGGAACCTTACCAGATTCCATAGGGCAAGAAGGGGAATCGTAATGGTTCCCGAGCTCCCAAACCAGGTAAGAAGGAGAAAAGTCCTCTTCAATCCATTAAGGAAATCTTACCTGGTAAATATGATAGTGTATCATATAGTAAATTTCTAGTAGTGAAGACCATTGATGGCATATCTATCATGGATCTTGATATTTTTGAAGTACATCGGAATTATAGTTGAGGTATGTCAACGTGATCCTCGCATAACCCCACAGCGAGATGGTAGTCTGATAGTTGAGGTTTCGTCACCAGACGAGAGTGACCGTCTGCGTGCAATATGCGACATTCCTGGGGCTCAAGTCTCATGTTCTCCTCACAAAACCCTCAATCAGTGTAGGGGAATTGTCTTTTCCCGAGACCTGATGAGGTATTCTGAGGAGAAACTGTTAGAAGAACTAAAGAATTTTAATGTAGTGGCAATAAAACGTTTTAAGAAGAAAGTTGATGGTTTAGAACAGTCGACACCAGCTCTTCTTCTAACTTTTGAATCGTTAGTCCTACCTGAATCAGTTAAATTGGCATGGTACCACCTCAAGGTAAAGCCATATGTGCCCAACCTTATGCGGTGCTTCCACTGCCAGGGTTATGGTCATGGAGCCAACACTTGCCGTTTTAAGGAAAATGGACAACCAAGGGTATGTGTAAAATGATAACTGTCCAGGTCCAATATGCTGTTACCACTGCAAAGAAGATCATGAAGCTTCTTATAAGCAATGTAAAAGGTACAAGTTTGAAAAAGAAGTATTGGTAATAAGGAGCAAGGAGAAAGTTAGTTTTGCAGAAGCAAAGCGACGTGCTCGTGTGCTATTTGCACAGCCGGTGTCCTTTGCCTCAGTTCTAGCCCATCCTCCTTTCCGCCATCCCTTACCCTCCAATATTTCTAACACCACACACACTGCCACTACCTTTAAACCTCAGTCCGCAAATGCTGAAAGTGCCTCAGGTGAATTGCACCAGAAACGGAGTAGGAGTGAAGGGTCTATTGAGGAGACTCCTCCCAAAGTAAGGTCTTTGGAGCCATCAGTTAAGGCTTCAGAGGCCTCAACGGTGACAGCTTCAGCTGCCACCACATCCACGGGGGCCTCCGCTGCTAGGCAGAATCCCCCTGAAGTAAAGGCTCAGGTACGCCATTTGCACAGGCAGAGGAATCCTGAGCCTGTTCAAAAGACTCTTCAGAGAGTTGGGTCTTTGGAGCCACCAGGCAGGGCTCCTGAGGCTACCACATTCACAGGGGCCTCCGCTGCTAGACAGAATGCTCCTGAACCGAAGGCTCAGGTCCGTCCTTTGCCCAAGCAAAGAAATTCTGAGCCTGTCCAAAGGAAGCCTGTGGAAACTAGTTCCACAGTTAGGCAACCCATCAAAAGGTACTCCCAAGATGTTGGAAAGGGACAGGTGTGGGGCGAGCCTTAACCACAGGTACTGCCAAACACCTTATGAAGTAGTTTGTCAACCTGAAGAACTGGATACCCTAATCCAATGGAATTGTCAGGGAATTCATGCAAAATGGGAAGAACTGCAACATCTGATAGCTTCATGTAATCCAGTTTGTGTATACCTACAAGAGATTATGATCAGGGAAAATCATCCAATTTCCCTGAGAGGATTCCAAGTTCAAGCCCATTATGGGACCTTTGATAATGGACCTCATGGAGGAGTAGCAGTGATGGTACGTCAGGATACTCCCTTCCAGGCCATCCACCTGCAGACGACACTGCAGGTGAAGGCTGTGAGAATAGGCTTGGCACGACCTTACACTGTTGCATCCATCTACCTCCCTCCACATAATCTCAACATAGATGATTTGGATGATTTACTTGGGCACTTGCTTCATCTATTTCTACTCTTGGGAGACTTCAATGGTCGGCATCACCTCTGGGGAGACACTTTGTGCAACCCTCGAGGAAGGGCCTTGGAGTCCTTGTTCTCAAGAGTAGATGCAGTTTTACTGAACAGTAATGCACCCACACATTTCCAAATGCAAACTGGAACATTCTCCAATATTGACCTGTCAATTGGTTCACCTGATTCACAGTTGAATTTCACTTGGCAGGTCATGGGAGACTTACATGCAAGTGACCCCTATCCAATACTTTTGGAGGAGGTGAATGGTATTCCAGCCAATGGAGTGCAGAGATAGCGACTTGAACATGCAGACTGGAATCTTTTTAGATCAACTGCAGTATTGCAAGGATCTGTGAATGATTTCCAGTGTGTTCAAGATGCTGTTAATCACTTCACATCACGAATTCACTTTGCAGAAGAAGCATCAATTCTCAGAAGTAGCGGGCAGTACCGTCGACCTCCGGTTAGGGTGTTTCAATAATTGTCGATTTTCTCAAATTTGCTCGAATCCCGGGGGCAAGTTAAGAAATAGGCGCCTATGAATTTTCTGAGTTTGGAAATGTATTTTTTATTAAAATCAAAGAATATCTCGCATTCTCTGTTTTCAATTTAAAGTTTTGATAATTTTATGATTTAGACACCGCTTCGAATGCCAAATAACGCTTTATTTTCTGCTGTCGGTATAACTATTTTATGTTTAAAATACCTCAATATTATACTTTTCTTTAATATTTTTGCATCAAACTTATTTCTATTGTAAATTAATATTATATAAAGTTCTGTAATTGCCATACGACTAATTTTTCAATTAGTAGGCTTGACTTCTCTTTACTTTGTGTTCTCTCCCACCGAATCGGGCTTGGGTCGCCGAGAGCATGCTTTGGCCCTCAGACTACTCACTTCGCTTAAATGATTTGAAGTAACATATTCTATTTAACAAGAGACTATAAAAGGAAAGGATTCTAGTAATGATTTTATTTGGAACATCATATATTGCATACAATACAATTTTAATTCTACTCCTTTGTTTACATTGCCATATCTCTGACTGCGCCGTTCTCTAGTTTCTGCTACAACAACAATTCTGTTTATGTCTTCACATTTTTTCATATCTCCAATCAGTTTTTCACAGTTTTGATTATGGCCAGGTATTAATGAACTTTTGGGTTTCCACATATCGATTTCATGCATATCATAGGCCAAGTATGCAAACTTCATATCTGTGGTCAGATGTTGGGAAATGAAATCTTTCACACTCAGATTACACAGTTATTCTGCAGTGAAATTGTGCTTCTCCTTATTTTTTAATAGGGCTGGTGAATATGGCCATTTTTCACGAATTCCTCTTTTCAAGATCTTAGCAACTTCATCGACGTAATCATGATCAACAGCCAAGGGAAGAAGTGTCCCATCTGCATTATACAGATGTCTGTTGATGGACGAGAAGTAGCTGCTAGGAAAGCCAAGTTCACAGCCAATCCTGGCATACCTCCTTGAAGTTTCAATAGCAGTTCTGAAAAGAATCATTCCATTGCTGTTCACAGCAGAACACCAGTACATGAAATGAACTTTTGCAAATTCAAAAATACTTCTGATTGTTCTTGGATTCTTTTTTTTTTTTTTTTTCGGTGCTTTCAGACACTTTATGGTGTTGTTCTTTATTCCAATCTTGGATTTATTGGGCAAGTCACCATCACAAACTCCTGCCAGCTTGGTCAATATGGTGTCAATGGTCAGGCAGATGTGTAGGAGGGAACAAAAAAATCCCAGCCACCTGACTTCAACTGGCAAAAGACATTTCTGCAATATCTTCACTGTTGCATATAAATGGGACTTCTGCATTGTTGGTCTGCTTCCATTTCAGTCTGTTAAATTCCCGTCTTTGCGCCTGATAATCAATACTTCCGAGTGATCCATTGCTTCCTTGTACTTTTGCATATATTTTCCTTGAGGATTTCTCGGGGTTGTTTCTTTGCCTTGAATGACACAATCACAGTTTTCGAGAATTTTGTCTTCAGTGTTACATTTCTGATGAAGTCGTAGTACTCTTTCTTTATTTTCTTTATTTTGTCTTTCATATACCAAGGTGATATTGTCTTAATGCCGAATTTGCTATACAGCACAGCAATTTTTGCCTGCAACTTGGATAAAATCTGAGATTCCGTAATAGTCAAATTATTGCATGGCAAGATATCTTTTGAGCATCCTTTTATTGTCTGGTTACCATGTCCTTTTAACGCACAGTATCGAGCAAGAATGTCACTCTTCGTCAGTGGTCTAGGTGGCAAAACATCAATGGTACCAAACTCTTTCAGTATATGTGTATCGGTACTGCGCAAACCACCACGTCGAAGTGCCATATTGCCACTGACGAGATCGTCACCACAATATAGGCGAGCGAGTAATGTGCATTATTAAGGTACCACAAGTTTATATGGAAATGCATAGTGACTGGGAATCTTTACGGAAGTCCCCAGGAATCATTCGCAATGACCTAAGTTACCCTATGTTTGATTCTGCCATAATGTCGTATGAACCGAAATGCCCTTCCATGGGTCATGCGGGTCACAGCCAGCTGAGGCCGCCGCACCTCATCCCAGCGCCGGAAATGGTATTATACTTTAATCAAAAATTGCGAATAGTAGATATTTTTTGATTTGTCTAATATTTTGCATGTCGTCATTTAAGCATAGTAGGCGCCTATTTAGCAACTTGCTGAATGATTCTGAAAAAGTCGGATTTATTGAAACACCCTACCTCCGGTACCATGGTGGTCTGGTGAATGCCAACAAGCTCTCAGAGCAAGAAAAGCTGCATTAAGGCAGTTGAAACGACGCCCAAGCGATCTAACTTTGATCCAGTACAAAAAGACCCGAGCCAAGGCCAGGCGAGTGCTAAAGGAGGCTAGGCGGACATCATGGAGACAAAATGTCTCCTTAATTAACTCTGGGACCTCCTTAGCATGGGTATGGGACAAGGTGCGTAAGATCGCTGGAAAGAGCACATCCATATCACCACCTGCTCTGAAAATATATGGTATAATCCTGACAGACAAAACAGATGTTGCTAATGAGCTGGCAAAATCCATGGCAGAGATCTCCTCTGGAGCATCTTACACTGCCCGATTCTCCACTCTTCGGGCTGAACAGGAACGACACACAGTGTCGTTCTTCAGTAGCACTGCAGCAGAACTTCCATACAACTTTCCATTATTGCGCAAGGAGATGGACTCTGCTTTGCAGCTCTGCCGTAAGACTGCCCCAGGAAGTGACGATATTCCATACCAAATGATATCTCACTTACCGAAAAGTTCCCAAACGTTCCTGTTGGATCTATTCAATAGGATCTATAGGGAGGGCACATTGCCATCCACATGGAAAGAAGCTATAATCATTCCTGTCCCTAAACCTGGCAAGGATGCTTCTATACCAGGGAATTATAGACCAATTTCTCTTACCAGCTGCATTTGCAAGTTGATGGAGAAAATTACAAACTTCAGGTTGACATGGCTGCTAGAAAAGGAAAACGTACTGACTCCGTATCAATATGGGTTTAGAAAACTGAGATCGACCACAGATGCACTTGTAAGGATGGAAACTGCTATATAGAATTCCTTCACATAGCGACGTCATATGTTAGCAGTTTTCTTTGACCTTGAAAAGGCTTATGATACTACTTGGAAGCATGGCATACTCATGAAGCTGTATGACATTGGTTTAAGAGGAGCATTGCCTACCTTCATACAAAGCTTCCTTGCTGACAGTAAGTTTAGAGTGAGGGTGGGAAACAGCTTCTCTAACCTGGAAGACCAGCTAGAAGGGGTCCCACAAGGGAGTGTCTTAAGTGTGACCCTGTTTGCCATTGCTAGAAATGACATCGTAAAGGTCGTTCCAAGTGCTGTCTCATGTAGTCTGTATGTGGATGACTTTACACTTTACTGCTCAGGAGGAAGCTTACAGGATGTGCTAGGGCACATGCAGACTGCAATAAATCAGGTTTTGCAATGGGCAACATACCATGGGTTCAAATTTTCTCCAAGCAAGACCATGGCTATGCATTTCCACAATCGGGAAAAGTTCCATCCTTCCCTCTATTTAGGAGCAAACCCACTGCATTTTGTCCAAGAGGTAAAGTACTTGGGTCTAATTTTTGACTCAAGTCTTACATGGGTGCCTCACATTAAACAGTTGAAGGTGAAAGCTACAAAAGCGCTTAGTATTTTGCGGGTTCTTTCACACCTATCTTGGGGTGCAGACCGCACAACGCTTCTGCGGCTTTACCGAGCGCTTATTCGTAGTAAAATTGACTATGGATGTGAGGCTTATTCATCTGCAACTCCCACTGTTCTCCGGATGTTGGACTCGGTTCATAATGAAGCTCTGAGAATCTGTATAGGGGCTTTCAGGTCTTTATCTGTGGAGTCCCTGTATGCTGAGAGTGGAGAACCACCTCTTTCATTACACAGGAACTACATGAACCTGATTTACTACACAAAGGATTCCGGGATCTCCTACATCCAGATTTGTTTTCAAACCCCTTGAGGATAGCCAATCCTATGGTAGGAGAATGAGGAATCTGGTGGAAGATCTTAATTTAAATCTCACAAAGGTTCTGGCTGTTGGAACTTCCCAAGTCCCCCCTTGGACTAATCAAGTCGAGCCCGATTTGGTCGGAATCGGGAAAGGGGAGAGATCCGAAGCCGAAGTCAGAGAGATATTTCTTCAACACACTTCTAAGTACCAAGGATCATATGCAATATATACAGATGGTTTGAAATCTGAAAATGGTGTGGGCTTTGCAGCAGTGAGCAGAAAGAAGACTGTATCTGGCAGTCTTTCTCGATCAGCCTCGATTTTCACTGCAGAGTTACATGCCATCCTTGCAGCAGTCAAGATGACTAGAGATCTTACAAACCATTCCGTTGTAATGTATTGTGACTCTCGTAGTGCCCTGCAAGCAATCAAGAACTTAAACTCGTCACATCCAGTGGTGAGGGAGGTTCAAGATTGGCTTGCACTGATGTCAGCACGTAAAAAGATAACTCTGTGTTGGGTGCCAGCACATTTTGGTATCAGTGGGAATGAACGAGCTGATCAGAAGGCCAAGGCAGCTGCAACTCAGCCCTGTGATGCTCGTTTTCCTCTCCCACACACTGACTTGAAACCCAGCATCAGGAGTTGTCTTCGTGCTAAATGGAGGGAACAATGGAGGCATACCTCTAGAAATAAACTGCGAGAGATTAGAGATGACCTTGGCAGTTGGGTGACCAGCATCCACCCCAACCAACAAGTAGAAGTTGTAATAACAAGGCTAAGAATCAGGCACACAAGACTGACTCATGGGCCGATGATGGCTAAAAGTGAAGCACGCTGTGAGGAATGCCAAAAGCCATTAACGGTTGCACATGTAATGGAAAGATGTGCAACATTCTCAGACCAAAGAGGAAGGTACTTGTCGCCCCCATATACACTAAAAATGTATTGGGGGAGGACTGTGACATAGGTCTTATTAGTTTCCTTAGGGAAACTAATATTTTCAATAAAATTTAGTTATGCATAATGTTTATGCAATAGTTTTTTTAGACATTTAGAGCATAATATTTATGCTTCGATTTTTTATATAATATTTATTGTTATTTATGACATTTATTGATAGAATTTTAACGTTTTAAATATTTTAATATTTTTCAGTCTAACAAGGTGTTCGCCGCTAATGATCTTAGCTGTTGACGCGGCAGATAGGTCATTAAATACATATAACATATATATATATATATATATATATATATATATATATATTTGTATATCTATATATTTATATACTTACATAGATATATACATCTGTGTGTTTATGTGTGTGCAAAAATAATAATAATAATAATAACAACATTAACCGGTTTATTGTTTCCCATGCAGCCAGGGGCTGAAAATATACATTGAAACACTGATAAAGAAACAAATTATATATACATAAACACATACACAACAAAATAAC
>NC_061858.1:13399925-13402425 GCF_019202785.1 Penaeus chinensis
CGTGTTTTGTCGAGGTTTGTTCCGTGACATTTTCGTGAAAATCAAAATTTCGTTTATTTATTTAATAGAGAGACGCTTTTTCTGTTCGCTGATTAGCTTCTCAGAGATAACGCACTGTCAGTGTCTATTAATAAAAGGAAGGAATGAGGAGAGACGGAAATATCCAATAGGAGGAAACGGAGTAGGGGGGAAGGGGGATATAAGATAAAAATCTCTCTCTCTCTCTCTCTCTCTCTCTCTCTCTCTCTCTCTCTCTCTCTCTCTCTCTCTCTCTCTCTCTCTCTCTCTCTCTCTCTCTTCCTCCCTCTCTTTCTCTCTCTTCCTCTCTCTCTTTCTCTCTCTTCCTCTCTCTCTCTCTTTCTCTCTCTTCCTCTCTCTCTCTCTCTCTCTCTCTCTCTCTCTCTCTCTCTCTCTCTCTCTCTCTCTCTCTCTCTCTCTCTCTCTCTCTCTCTCTCTTTCTCTCTTTCTCTCTCTTCCTCCCTCTCTTTCTCTCTTTTCCTCTCTATCTTTCTCTCTCATCCTCTCTCTCTCTCTCTCTCTCTCTCTCTCTCTCTCTCTCTCTCTCTCTCTCTCTCTTTCTCTCTCTCTCTCTCTCTCTCTCTCTCTCTCTCTCTCTCTCTCTCTCTCTCTCTCTCTCTCTCTCTTCCTCCTCTCTTTCTCTCTCTTCCTCTCTCTCTTTCTCTCTCTTCCTCTCTCTCTTTCTCTCTCTCTCTCTCTCTCTCTCTCTCTCTCTCTCTCTTTTTTCTCTTTCTCTCTCTTCCTCCCTCTCTTTCTCTCTTTTCCTCCTCCCTATCTTTCTCTCTCATCCTCTCTCTCTCTCTCTCTCTCTCTCTCTCTCTCTCTCTCGCTCTCTCTCTCTCTTTCTCTCTTTCTCTCTCTATTTCTCTCTCTCTCTCGCTCTCTCTCTCTCTCTTTCTCTCTTTCTCTCTCTTCCTCTCTCTCACTTTCTCTTTCTCTCTCTTCCTCTCTCTCACTCACTTTCTCTGTATTCCTCTCTCTCGCTCTCTCTTTCTCTCTCTTCCTCTCTCTCTCTCTCTCTTTCTCTCTCTTGCTCTCTCTCACTCTCTTCTTTTCTCTCTTCCCCCCTCTCATCTCTCTCTCTCTCCTCTCTCTCTCTCTCTCTCTCTCTCTCTCTCTCCCTCTCTCTGTCTCTCTCTTTCTTTTTTGTCTCTCTCTCTCTCTCTCCCCTCTCTCTCCCCCTCTCTCTTTCCCCTCTCTCTCCCCTCTCTCCCTCTCCCCTTCCTCTTCCCTTTTCCCTCTCCCTCCCCTCTTTCTTTTTCTCTCTCTCCTCTTCTCTCTCCCCTTTCCCCTCCTCTTTTTCCTTTCCTTTTCTCTTCTCCTCCCCTCCTTTTCCCCTCTTCCTTCTCTCCTTCCCCCTCTTTCCCCCATATCTCCCTCCTACTCTCCTCTTCCCCCCCCTTCCTCTCTCTCTCTTCCTCCCCTCTCTCTTTTCCTCTCCCTCTCTCTCCTCCCTCTCTCTCTCCTCTCTTCTCTCCTCTCTCTCTCTTCCTCTTCTCTCTCTTCTCCTCCCCTCCTCTCCCCCCGTCACCTCTCTCCTTCTCTCTTTCTCCTTTTCCTCTCCCTTTTCTCTTTCCTCTCTCCCTTCTCCCTCTTTTTCTCTCTCCTCTCTCCTCTTCCCCCTCTCTCTCCTCTTCTCTCTTCTTTTCTCTCTCTCTCTCTCTTCCTCCCCTCTCTTTTCTCTCTCCTCTCACTCACTCTCACCCCCGCCTCTCTCTCTCTCTCCTCTCTCTCTCTCCCCTCTCCTCTTCTCTCTCTCCGCTCCTCCCCCTCTCTCTCTCTTCCTCTCTCTCTCTCTCTTTCTTTCTCTCTCATCTCTCTCTCTCTCTCTCCCTCTCTCTCTCATCCTCTCCTCCTCTCTTCTCTCTCCTCTCTCCCTCTCTCTCTCTCTCCTCCCCTCTCTCTCCTCCTCTCTCTCTCTTCTCTCTCCTCTCTTCCTCTCTTCTCTCTCTCTCTCCGTCTCCTCTCTCTCTTCTCTCTCTTCCCCTCTCCCACCTCTTTTTTCTCTCCTTCTTCCTCCCTCTCTCTCTCTCCTCTCTCCTCTCTCTCTCCTCTTCTCTTCTCCCCTTCTCTCTCCTCATTTTTTCTCTCTTCCTCTCTCTCTCCTATCATCTCTTTCTCCTCTCTCCTCTCTCTCTCTCCTCTCATCTCTCTTTCTCATCTTCTCCCCTTTCCTCTCTCACCTCCTCTCTCTCTCTCTCCCCCCTCCTCTCCTCTCCTCTCTCTCCCCTCTCCTCTCTCTCATTCTCTTTCTTCCTTTTCCCCTCTCTCTCATCATCACTTCCTCTCATTCTCCTTTTCCTCATCTCTCTCCTCTCTCTTCTCCTTCCTCTTCCGCTCTCTCTCTTCTCTCTCTCTTTTTTTTCTTTTCTATTCTTTTCTCTCTTCTTTCCTCTTCTTTCGCTCTCTCTCTCTCTTTTCTTCTTTGCTTTCTCTCTCCTTCATCTCTCTCTTTCTTTCTCTTCTTCCCTTTCCTCCCCTC
>NC_061858.1:13417425-13429925 GCF_019202785.1 Penaeus chinensis
GCTTTATTCTAGCTGTGTGGTCCAGTGGAGGTGATAGCGAGATCGTTTGCATACGAGATGATCTTGCACCCCACTGGGAGATTTATGTTGAGGATGCAGGACATTAAAGTGTGAAATAGGGCTGGACTGAGAACCCCACCCTGTGGCGTTCCATTTTTGAGCGGCATGTGCTGCGATAGGTGAACCTGGAATTTGACATTGGCAGTCCTGTTCCTGAAGTAGTCACCTATCCAAGCCAAGAGCTTTCCTCTGATTCCCTTCTGGATCAGGTTTTCCTGAATGGCAAGTGGACTTGCCAGTTCAAAAGCCTTCTCCAGGTCAAGGAATACCACCACAGCTGGGCCCTTGTTGATTGTGCAAGCGTGGCTATGTTGTGTGCTGTGCCCGTGCCCCTTGTGAACCCGTGGAGGTGTTCGTGTGGGGGACCCATTTTCTATTGGAGCCGGTTTAGTACCATCCTCTCGGCCGTCTTGGCCAGGCAGCTGAGCAGTGAGATGGGGTGGTACTTCCCCAGCTCCTTTGGTTTTGGGACGGGAACTACGGTAGCCCTCTTCCAACTCTGGGGTAGAGTGGAAGTTTCCCAGGACTTGTTGATGACTTGCAAGAGTGCACGCTCACCTGCTAGTCCTAGGTGGGAGATAATGGAGTACGAGATCCCATCAGAGCCCAGGGCTGTGTTGGAACTGGATTTAAAATCTTTCCTTAGTTCCCTCAGAGAAAAGATTACGTCTGAGTTTTAGGGTTCGGCTGCCCTTTCTCTGATCTGAGCAAGTCTGTCTGGCTGTAGACGCTCTTGTCTTGCCCTCAGCTCGGCTGGCAGACTGTTGCTGCTCGTTCTCGCAGAGAACTCGAGCTCCAGTCTGTTAGCCTCTGCTTGGGGGTCGTGATGGGTGCACCTCGGGGCTGAGCGGCTGGTAGCTCGCTTGACCCGTTGCCACAGCTCTGAAAGGGTGGTTTGGTGGTCGAAGGACTCACACCATTCCAGCCACTTTTCCTGCCTGACTCTGTTGGCAGTTTCCTTGGCATCAGTGACAGCCTCCCTTAGGAGGTATAAGTCGTCAGGGGTTCTTTACCTTCGGAATAGTTTTCGGCACATGTTCACCCTGTGGTTGACCTCCCTGATCTCGTCGTTGAAGTACCAGGTGTCTTTGTGACTTCTGGACCCAGGCCGAGTTTTGGGTATGGTCTGTGAGGCTGCTTCATTAATGGCGTTTAGCAGGCTAGCTTCGAGCACTTCCACATTTTCGCTTTGTGGGGGATCATTGTGTCTCAGACAGAGGGCCAAGGCGTTTTGAAACGCCTGCCAGTTGACCTTATCTGTTTTCCATCTTGGATTCGGTCTTGGGATTTCGGCTGGGCCAGCATCCATGAGGGTAGTTATAGTGCTGTAATGGTCTCTTGTGACGGTCTCAACGACACGCCAGCCAATCCTCCCCACTAGAGTCGCATTGGCCAGGGTGAGGTCTCGGACCCCTCCTCTGACATGCGTTGGCTCTTGGGTGTTGAGAAGAGCGGTCTCAAGGAATGTCTAGCACGTCGGCTATGTGATAGCCGGCCGCATCCGGTGCCCGGCAGGGAGCCAGGATGGGGTGGTGTGCATTGAAGTCTCCCCCTATGATCACTCGGTCGTGTGCAGCAGAAGCACAGACCTGGCTGATGTCTAAGCTTCTACAGCCTGGCCGGCTGTACTCCTTGTACAGTTTGAGGGGCCCCCTGGCCAGGTGAACCTCGACGGCAAGGGATTCAACATCGTCTCCACAGAGCGATGCATCGGTTATTGCGGAGCAGAGGATTGTTGCTCTCACAAGGGTGATCAAGCCTCTCTTGCCAGGTTTCGCGGTAGTGTGAAAACATGATACCCTAAGAAGCAAACAGTGTTAATGTCCCATAGAGCATGACAATGTCAATGTTCCTTGATCTCACTACTGCTTGGAGAAAGGCATTCTTTGCAGAGAAGATATTGATGTTCCACTGTAGGATGCTTTGATGATGTGTCATGATGTTACTCAGTGATAGTTACATCAGAGACATCGTCGGAGTCTGACAACTCCATTGCGAGGTCCTCGCTGGTTGAGGGCTCCTCGTCTGTTGTCAGGCTATCCTTGGGTCCACTGGGAGGTAGAGAGCCTTTGATAGCTTTGACTTTGGTTGGTTTGACTTTTCTTGGCTGGCCTTGCCTGGGCAAGGTCAGCGTGATCTGGCTCTGGCTGCACAGATTCAGCCTGTTTTGGCTCTGCCTGTGAAAGCATGTTCTGGTTTGGAGTGGGGAGGGGAGTCTCGTCCTGGGGGGAGGGTGGGGCTAGTTTTGCTGTATCCAGCTTTCTTCCCTTCAGGACTGCGACAGTCTTGGTCATTGCCGTCATGGCGACCGAAACTGCCTTCTCGGCCTCCTCACTCGACCTCCCCAGGGCTGTTGCTACTCGTCAAAGAGGAGATGATCATCTGTTGGGGAGGTTTTTGTGGTGCTCTTAGAACCTTTTTTCTTTAGGTTCTTTTTCTTTGGCATTGTCGGAAACTCCTTTTTGTTGGAGACATCCGGTGTCGGCTTCCTTCCTCTTAGGAGGTCGGGAGGCCTTTTCGCTTTTGTTCCTTCCCCAGACGTGGGTTCCTATGGGGCAGGAACAAAGTCTGGTCGCTTTTGAGCAACCTCTTTACCCGAGGGCCGCCTCTTTCATGACAAAGCAAGTCAGGCTCCAGCATGATGCTTCTTGGCAGAGTTAGGACATATGGCTGTTGTGTCCCTCTTTTCCTCTTTGTATGCCTTAAGGCATACCTCTGTGTTGTGTGCCTTGCTACAGACACCACATTTAGGCTTGGCTGTACAGTTAGCTTGGTGGTGACCGCATTTCTGGCACTTGATACACCGAAGTGGTTCTGGCACATACGTTCGAAGGTTGTAGGTGCCCCAGTTACCCAGATCAAGGGTAGTGGTTGGGGCACCTTTCATGGTCACCTGGACTTGCCTGGTTGGAGTCTTCCCCTTCGACATTCGGGAAGCCTGCACGACCTGTGGGTCAAGCATGACTGCTTGACCCTAGCCTCCTGGGGGAGACCAGCCGATTGACCTCAGTGAGGAAGGAAAGGTCAAAGACAGCCACCCAAAGGCTGTTTCGCCTCAGTGAGGGAAGGGCATGACTGCTTGACCCTAGCCTCCCGGGGGAGACCAGCCGATTGACCTCAGTGAGGAAGGAAAGGTCAAAGACAGCCACCCAAAGGCTGTTTCGCCTCAGTGAGGGAAGGGAGGTTTTGCACTATTGCGAGGCAGTTCCTTTCATCCCTCTGAAGTAACCACCCAATGGTTGTTTCACCTCAGTGAGGAAGGAAAGGACCTGTGTCTTTTCAAAGTGTTTCCCCCTTCCCTCTGAAGCAGCCATCCAAAGGCTCTTTCACCTCAGTGAGGGAAGGGGGGTTTTGTCCTTTTGCCAGCTGGTTCCTTTCATCCCTCTGAAGCAACCACCCAAAGGTTGTTTCACCTCAGTGAGGTAGGAAAGGACCTGTGTCTTTGTGAATTCCTCTTCCCTCTAAAACAGCCACCCAAAGGCTGTTTCACCTCAGTGATGGAAGAGGAGTTCTGCACCTTTCAAGGAAGTTTCTTCAACCCTCAGAAACAGCCACCCAAAGGCAGATTCCCCACAGTGAGGGGGAGAAGCTAACTTTCTAGGCGGCTACAGTGGCGGGACGTGAGTTCGGTTCCAGGCTGAAGGCCTGACAAAGGGATGGGGCTCCTACCTGCCTATTCATTCCTAAACGAAATATCTAGAGTGGCAGTCATCAGATTGTCTGCCATACCAGTCCCTAGCAAAAAGAATGGCACCGTAAGGCAGGCATGCTAAGGCCCCCAAGCTGCGCCCTGCAGCTAGCAACACACCTCTTTGGTCCTCTATTCTGGTTAGACGGGTGGCTTGATCAAGGCCCGGTCAAGTCAATCAGCTGGTCAAATATGGCTAGGGTCAAGCAGGCACTGTCCAGTCGGTAGCGCACAGGTCCCGCGACTACCATCAGCACTGTAATAGTGATTGCGTATATTTCCTCACTACCCCTGTGGCTTTTGGTAAAATTTGAGTCCCGACTGTAGCTTCCCCTCGTTGGACTCCATGGAGGGTGGGGTGGGGGTTGAGGAAATGAAGATTTATAATTTGTATGATAACTGCACATTTACAAAGAACTTGCTCTCTCCCTGACAAATTTCGCAATCCCCCGGCCAATCCCTCTGGAACATCACATATTGTCACTCTAGAACCTTACCAGATTCCAAAGGGCAAGAATGGGAATCGTAATGGTTCCTGAGCTCCCAAACCAGGTAAGAAGGAGAAAAGTCCTCTTCAATCCATTAAGGAAATCTTACCTGTTGAATATGAAAGTGTATCATATAGTAAATTTCTAGTAGTGAAGACCATTGATGGTGTATCTATCATGGATCTTGATATTACATCAGAAGATAGTTGAGATATGTCAACGTGATCTTCGCATCACCCCACAGTGAGATGGTAGTCTGATAGTTGAGGTTTCGTCACCAGACGAGAGTGACCGTCTGCGTGCAATATGCGACCTTCCTGGGGCTCAAGTCTCATGTTCTCCTCACAAAACCCTCAATCAGTGTAGGGGAATTGTCTTTTCCCGAGACCTGATGAGGTATTCTGTGGAGAAACTGTTAGAAGAACTAAAGAATTTTAGAGTAGTGGCAGTAATACGTTTTAAGAAGAAAGTTGATGGTTTGGAACAGTCGACACCAGCTCTTCTCTAACTTTTGAATCGTTAGTCCTACCTGAATCGGTTAAATTGGCATGGTACCACCTCAAGGTAAAGCCATATGTACCCAACCCTATGCGGTGCTTCCACTGCCAGGGTTATGGTCATGGAGCCAACACTTGCCGTTTTAAGGAAAATGGACAACCAAGGGTATGTGTGAAATGTGGTACCACAGGTCATCAAGGAGATGATAACATTCCAGGTCCAATATGCTGTTACCACTGTAAAGAAGATCATGAAGTTTCTTCTAAGCAATGTAAAAGGTACAAGTTTGAAAAAGAAGTATTGGTAATAAGGAGCAAGGAGAAAGTTAGTTTTGCAGAAGCAAAACGACGTGCTAAGGTGCTGTTTGCACAGCCGAGTAAGTCCTTTGCCTCAGTTCTAGCCCATCCTCCTTCCCGCCATCCCTTACCCTCCAATACGTCTAACACCACACACACTGCCACTAACTTTAAACCTCAGTCCGCAAATGATGAAAGTGCCTCTGGTGAGTTGCACCAGAAATGGAGTAGGAGTGAAGGGTCTATTGAGGAGACTCCTCCTCCGAAAGTAAGGTCTTTGGAGCCATCAGTTAAGGCTCAAGAGGCCTCAACGGTGACAGTTTCAGCTGCCACCACATCCACGGGGGCCTCTGCTGCTAGGCAGAATCTCCCTGAAGTAAAGGCTCAGTTACGCCCTTTGCACAGGCAGAGGAATCCCGAGCCTGTTCAAAAGACTCTTCATAGAGTTGGGTCTTTGGAGCCACCAGACAGGGCTCCTGAGGCTACCACATCCACAGGGGCCTCTGCTGCTAGACAGAATGCTCCTGAACCAAAGGCTCAGGTCCGTCCTTTGCCCAAGCAAAGAAATTCTGGGCCTGTCCAAAGGAAGCCTGTGGAAACTAATGCCACAGTTAAACAACCCATCAAAAGGTACTCCCAAGATGTTGGAAAGGGACAGCCTAAAGGTGTGTGGCGGGCCTTAACCACAGGTGCTGCCAAACACCTTATGAAGTAGTTTTGTCAACCTGAAGAATTGGATACCCTAATCAAATGGAACTGTCAGGGAATTCATGCAAAATGGGAAGAACTGCAACATCTGATAGCTTCATGTAATCCAGTTTGTGTATACCTACAAGAGATTATGATCAGGGAAAATCATCCAATTTCCCTGAGAGGATTCCAAGTTCAAGCCCATTATGGGACCTTTGATAATGGACATCATGGAGGAGTAGCAGTGATGGTACGTCAGGATATTTCCTTCCAGGCCATCCACCTGCAGACGACACTGCAGGTAAAGGCTGTGAGAATAGGCTTGACATGACCTTACACTGTTGCATCCATCTACCTCCATCTACATAATCTCAACAGAGATGATTTAGAAGATTTACTTGGGCAGTTGCCTCATCCATTTCTACTCTTGGGAGACTTTAATGGTCGGCATCACCTCTTGGGAGACACTTTGTACAACCCTCGAGGAGTCCTTGTTCTCAAGAGTAGATGCAGTTTTACTGAACAATGATGCACCCACACATTTCCAAATTCAAACTGGGACATTCTCCAATATTGACCTGGCAATTGGTTCACCTGATTCACAGTTGAATTTCACTTGGCAGGTCATGGAAGACTTACATGCAAGTGACCACTATCCAATACTTTTGGAGGAGGTGAATGGTATTCCAGTCAATGGAGTGCAGAGATGGCGACTTGAACATGCAGACTGGAATCTTTTTAGATCAACTGCAGTATTGCAAGGATCTGTGAATGATTTCCAGTGTGTTCAAGATGCTGTTAATCACTTCACATCACGATTTCACTTTGCAGCAGAAACATCAATTCCCAGAAGAAGCGGGCAGTACCATCGACCTCCGGTACCATGGTGGTCTGAAGAATGCCAACAAGCTGTCAGAGCAAGAAAAGCTGCATTAAGGCAGTTGAAACGACGCCCAAGATATGTAACCTTGATCCCATACAAAAAGACCCGAGCCAAGGCCAGACGAGTGCTAAAGGAGGCTAGGCGGACATCGTGGAGACAATATGTCTCTTAATTAACTATGGGACCCCCTTAGCATGGGTATGGGACAAGGTGCGTAAGATCGCTGGAAAGAGCACTTCCATATCACTACCTGCTCTGAAGATAGATGGCATAATCCCCTCAGACAAAACAGATGTTGCAAATGAGCTAGCAAAATCCATGGCAGAAATCTCCTCTGAAGCATCTTACACTGCCTGATTCTCCACTCTTCGCTCTTCAGTAGCACTGCAGCAGAACTTCCATACAACTTGCCATTTTTGCACAAGGAGATGGACTCTGCTTTGCAGCTCTGCCGTATTCCATACCAAATGATATCTCACTTACCGGAGAGTTCCCAAACGTTCCTGTTGGATCTATTCAATAGGATCTATAGGGAGGGCACAGTGCCATCCACATGGAAAGAAGCTATAATCATTCCTGTCCCTAAACCTGGCAAGGATGCTTCTATTCCAGGGAATTATTGACCAATTTCTCTTACCAGCTGCATCTGCAAGTTGATGGAGAAAATAGTAAACTTCAGGTTTACATGGCTGCTAGAAAAGGAAAACGTACTGACCCCATATCAATATGGGTTTAGAAAACTGAGATCGACCACAGATGCACTTGTAAGGATGGAAACTGCAATACAGAATTCCTTCACACAGCGACGTCATATGTTAGCAGTCTTCTTTGACCTTGAAAAGGCTTATGATACTACTTGGAAGCATGGCATACTCATGAAGCTGTATGAAATTAGTTTAAGAGGAGCATTGCCTACCTTCATACAAAGTTTCCTTGCTGACAGGAAGTTTAGAGTGAGGGTGGGAAACCTGGAAGACCAGCTAGAAGGGGTCCCACAAGGGAGTGTCTTAAGTGTGACCCTGTTTGCCATTGCTATAAATGACATCGTAAAGGTCGTTCCAAGTGCTGTCTCATGTAGCCTATATGTGGATGACTTTACACTTTACTGCTCAGGAGGAAGCTTACAGGATGTGCAAGGGCACATGCAGACTGCAATAAATCAGGTTGTGCAATGGGCAACATACCATGGTTCAAATTTTCTCCAAGCAAGACCATGGCTATGCATTTCCACAAATGGGGAAAGTTCCATCCTTCCCTCTATTTAGGAGCAAACCCACTGCATTTTGTCCAAGAGGTAAAGTACTTGGGTCTAATTTTTGACTCAAGGCTCACATGGGTGCCTCACATTAAACAGTTAAAGGTGAAAGCTACAAAAGCGCTTAGTATTTTGCGGATTCTTTCACACCTATCTTGGGGTGCAGAACGCACAACGCTTCTGCGGCTTTACCGAGCGCTTATTCGTAGTAAAATTGACTATGGATGTGAGGCTTATTCATCTGCAACTCCCACTGTTCTCCGGATGTTGGACTCGGTTCATAATGAAGCTCTGAGAATCTGTATAGGGGCTTTCAGGTCTTCACCTGTGGAGTCCCTGTATGCTGAGAGTGGAGAACCACCTCTTTCATTACACAGGAACTACATGAACCTGATTTACTACACGAGACTACAAATGATTCCGGGATCTCCTACATCCAGATTGGTTTTCAACCCCCTTGAGGATAGCCGATCCTATGGTAGGAGATTGAGGATTCTTGTGGAAGATCTTAATTTAAATCTGACAAAGGTTCTAGCTGTTGGAACTTCCCAAGTCCCCCCTTGGACTAATCAAGTCGAGCTAGATTTGGTTGGAATTGGGAAAGGGGAGAGATCCGAAGCAGAAGTCAGAGATATTTCTTCAACACACTTCTAAGTACCAAGGATCATATGCAATATATACAGATGGTTCGAAATCTGAAAATGGTGTGGGCTTTGCAGCAGTGAGTAGAAAGAAGACTGCATTTGGCAGTCTTTCTCGTTTTTCACTTCAGAGTTACATGCCATCCTTGCAACAGTCAAGATGACTAGAGATCTTACAAACCATTCCGTTGTAATATATTGTGACTCTCGTAGTGCCCTGCAAGCAATCAAGAGCTTAAACTCGTCACATCCAGTGGTGAGGGAGGTTCAAGATTGGCTTGCACTGATGTCAGCACGTAAAAAGATAACTGTGTTGGGTGCCAGCACATGTTGGTATCAGTGGGAATGAGCGAGCTGATCAGAAGGCCAAGGCAGCTGCCACTCAGCCCTATGATGCTCGTTTTCATCTCCCATACACTGACTTGAAACCCAGCATCAGGAGTTGTCTTCGTGATAAATGGAGGGAACAATGGAGGCATACCTCTAGAAATAAACTGCGGGAGATTAGAGATGACCTTGGCAGTTGGGTGACCAGCATCCACCCCAACCGACAAGTAGAAGTTGTAATAACAAGGCTAAGAATCAGGCACACAAGACTGACTCATGGGCCGATGATGGCTAAAAGTGAAGCACGCTGTGAGGAATGCCAAAAGCCATTAACGGTTGCACATGTAATGGAAAGATGTGCAACATTCTCAGACCAAAGAGAAAGGTACTTGTCTCCCCCATATACACTGAAAAATGTATTGGGGGAGGACTGTGACATAGGTCTTATTAGTTTCCCTAGGGAAACTAATATTTTCAATAAAATTTAGTTATCCATAAAGTTTATGCAATAGTTTTTTAGACATTTAGAGCATAACATTTATGCTTCGATTTTTTAAATGATATTAATTGTTATTTATGACATTTATTGATAGAGTTTTAACGTTTTAAATATTTTAATATTTTCAGTCTAACAAGGTGTTCGCCGCTATTGATCCTAGCTGTTGACGCGGCAGATAATTTTAAATAATCAATCAATCAATCCATTGCCATTAGGGTGGCTCGGGTCTCGAGCCACCTTTGCGACATAGGTCAGTGCTAACTGGCCGTGTCTGAGTCGGAGTGGAGGTACTCCTGACGCTCGATCAGAGTACATTTTAGGGCTCCAACACACACGCGCAAACAAGCATTCTGCACAGCATCCAAACCTTTCAAACTTGTTTTCGATGTCGAGCCATACACGATTGACTCATGATCTACTTTAGGCCTAATCAGGGCTTTATATATCATTAACAAAGACTGTCTATCAGCTCCCCATTTATTACCAGAAATGCACATGATCAATTTAGTGCTCTTTGACATCTATTCTTTAACTGACCAATGTGGTCTTTCGAACTGAGTCTACTATCAGATAGTAGACCAAGAAATTTAGCAGAATTTTAAATAGGTATTCGGTGGCTGTCTTGAGTTAACCTGATGTTCGGCTTTCTCCTATGTGAAAAAATGACCCCAATATTTTTTCTTGTGGAAAACTTAAAACCCCTCTCGCGGCCCCAGTTATGTATAATATCCAGTGCGAGTTCGATGCGATTTGCTGAGAATTCTGCATTATTGCTGGAATGCTATAATGCACAATCATCAGCATACAAAGATTATTTAAGATTCCGAGGAGGAGCTGGTAAGATGTCATTGATCATACATAGAAATAATGTTGGTGACAAGACACTTCCTTGTGGGACCCCGTTAGCCTGGACAAAAATGTCCGAAAAACTGCCAGTCAGAAAATAATTTGACAGCAAAAGTTCTGTCAGAAATGAAATTTTTAATAAAACAAGGCAAATTTCCACGTAATCCAGAAGCAGAAAGTTTTCTAACTAGGCCATATTGCCATGTCATGTCATAGGCTTTTTCTATATCTAAAAATGCTGAAATCAAATAATCTTTTTGGTCAATTGCCTTTTGAATATGGCTGTTCAGCTTTACTAGTTGATCGAGAGTTTGGCATCCCTTTCGGAAACCGCACTGCTCGTCAACTAGTAAATTACTGGAATTTAAAAAAATGCAATAGCTTACTGTTATCAATTCTTTCCATGACCTTGCATAAGCAACTTGTCAACGCAATTGGGCGGTAGGAGATGGCAGATCTGGGATTTACCCCCTCCTTTCAATATGGGAATGATGTGGGCGAAGTGCCATGAGTTTGGAAAAGTATGGCTTTTCCAAATTTCATTGTACACTTCTAGTAACTTAATTATGGCATCATGATTAAGATGCTTTATTATCATATTGAATCTCATCAGGGCCTGGGGATGTTCCTCTATAGGCTTCTAGGGCTCGGGCAAGCTCATCCATTGTTAGATCTTTATTGTAATCAAAGTCATCTCCTGTGGCAAAGTGAATAGGTTGCAGCTCAGCCGCTTCCTTCATGGTCAGGAATGTGGGATGGTAATATTTGGAGCTGTTTGTGTAAGAGAACTGCCTGGCGAGTGCATTAGCAATGTCTCTAGATGAATCTAAATTATTACCCTCGTGAATGATGTTAATTTTGAAAGATGTTTTTTTCTCATTTATTTTATTGACAGTGGACCAAACCTCTGATATTTTGGTATTGCTGTTAATTGTAGAGACGAAGCTGCACCAGGAGTCTCTTTTTGCTTGTCTCATTATTCTACGAGCCCTAGCTCTTGCTTGTTTGTAATTGCAAAAGTTCTCATTTGTGATGTTATTTTTGAAAAGCCTGTAGGCCTTATTGCGTCGGCACAGCGCCCTGCGGCAATCTGGTGTCAACCATGGAACTTTATGCTTAACGCTATCTGTCTAAGTTTTAGGAATGAATAGCAATGCTGCTTCTAAAATCGAATTCTGAATATTGTTTACTTTATCATCAATGGTTTCTCCAACAAGTTCGAGTTTGACGCTCCTTGTGAAGGCGACCCAGTTTGCTCTTTTTACGTTAAATTTGGGTGCTGAAGGCGTTCTCTCTGTGTCGCATGAATATTTAATCAAAATAGGAAGATGATCGCTTCCAAACGAGTCTTCAATGGTGTGTCACAGGCACTTTGCTGCTATTGATGAAGAGACCAGTGATATATCAATAAAGCTCAAATTACCGGTATTATCGTCCACCCACGTCGGACTACCATCGTTCAGAAGGACTAAATCAGACTCATTAATCAGCTTAACTACTTGCTCACCTCTACCATCCATCCGCAGGGAACCCCATACCGTATGTAGAGCATTAAAATCACCTAAAATTACTTTATTTTGTGGCAGACGTTCCTGAAGAGCAAAGAGCTCGTCATAGATTATCACTTTATCAGGTGGACAATAAACTGAACATATAGCCGGATACGTGCCATTGATTTTTACTTTGCATGCGACAAACTCCAAAGTAGAATCAATAGTCACTTCTGTAAAAGGGAGCCTTTGGTGTATGTACATGGCGCCTCCACCCCTACCCTCACGATCCTTCCGACATAAATGGTAGTTCCTCAGCAATACAACCTTGTCAGAGACGAGGTTTGTCAAATGCGTTTCTTGGAGAACTATAATATCGGGAGCATAGGACGAGGCTAATAATTTAAGGTCATTTACTTTAGATCTAAGACTTCGATAGTTCCATTGTATAATGGTTGACGCGAAGATTACGTTTTATGGGGTTTGGAAGTGCCTTGTCCACAAGTTTTAATTTTCTTTTTATGGGAGGGAGGCTCCTCTTCTCCCTTGCTTCCCGAGGACCTCTCACGGGATGGTTTGGAGACAGAAGCCTCCATGTCCTGCACCTCCTGGCGAGGGAGACGACTGACAGATTGCGACCTGCTTCTCTCTCGAGAAACCGATCGCGCTCCGGACTGTGATTCGGTATCAGCTTCCTTAAGATGTTTATGCTGGGTTGATACAGCCATTTGCTCGATCAATTTAGTCGACTGATAAACTTTAATATTTAAATCTTTAACGGTTTGTTTGAGTTCGGCAATTTCCTTATCCTTAGCTGCAAGCTGTTGACTGACATCAAT
>NC_061858.1:13449925-13462425 GCF_019202785.1 Penaeus chinensis
TATGTGTTGTATTAAACGACTATATATTTGTAGCGTCGTCGTCTGGCCGTGTGTGCCCGACGCGCTAGTAATATAATAGTCTACTGGAAGGAAGCTCTGGCCACTCGTTTTCCACTCCGTTTTCGATTAATTATCATCAGATATATTTATCAATAATCTTCTCACATTAGATCATCCATTAATTTACCATTTTCGCTAATTTCATTTCATTTCCATTATTCAATTATATGTGTTCTTATATTTGCCCATGCCCATTATACAGGTTCATATGTTCATCTTTTTTAATTGTAAAAACATTTATTTACTTTGTTGGTTATTATATCTATATTTTAGAAAGCTGGCTGGCTGGACTGCAACATAGGATTATCATACTTAATTACTGGTTGGCAATTTATTAAATAATCGTAAGTTACCAAAAAAATATATATTTCGCTCGTACCAGAAGAAAATGCTCTTTTGCTATTGCTGTGTTCATGCGCCACTACCACCACAAAATACGGAAAAAATACTGAGCGTGAATTCTCGCGCCCTTAAGATCACTGCAAGGGGGCGCGACCTGGAACGGCTCTGACTGGCTTGAGCTACACACCCGTTAACCTGATTGGTCCAAAATGTTTATAAATATATATATATATATATATATATATATATATATATATATATATTAAAAGCCAGGTGGATCTCACGATACATTACAATATTAGTGAAAGTATTTGCTGTAGATAATATTCTACAACCGTTGGTCCAGCGAGTTATGTGTATATATGACACTGTTACTGGGAACTGCATCGGGGCTCGTAGCGTTCCTAAAACAAGTTATATATCGAAGCAAGTAGAAATATTATATGATGTCACCTACTGAAACCGGATATCTGCTTTGGCTGATGAAGTTAGGGAGAGCCCTTTAAGTCACATTATAGTTAATGGACCCTTTATGTCGTATCCGCCAGTCTCTAACTAGCCAATGCAACATTTTTGTGTATGGTGTTCTATGGTACAATTAATTTTATTGCACTGATATAATTGACAATTGTTTTTTGTTCTATTCTTTGGAGAGAAACCAAAAAGTGAAAGTGAAAGCTACGAAGACTGTGATATCTGTTGTGAGGTCTCCGACCCTTCTCCCCCACCATCCTGGACCGTAACTCCTCTCCCCCCCCCCCTTATCCTCCTCACCCTTGTTTCCCTTAATATCCCTTAGTCTCCCCTACCTCCCTTTTGCTTTAGTCTCCCCCTTTACCCTCTTCTCCAACCTTTTCCTCCCCCTTCTCTCTTTCTCTTTCTCTCTCTCTCTCTCCCTCTCTCTCTCTCTCTCTCTCTCTCTCTCTCTCTCTCTCTCTCTCTCTCCCTCTCCCTCTCCCCCCCCCTTTTTTCTCCACGTATCCTGACACCCATACTCTATTTACTCTACTTGCTATCCTTCGTCTCTCCTAAATACTTTCATTCTCTTGCTCTCACTTCTTCCTCGTTCATTTCTTCGTTCCCTTTCCTTTCCTTTTCCTCTTTCCCCTTCCTAATCTTGCGTCCCCCCTTACTTTCTATCATGCTGATCCTTTCTCCTTCCCCGTTCCTTCGTTATGCTATCTTATCCTTTACTCTCGTTTTCTCCAATTCCTCTTTCAGTCCTTTCGTTCATTTCTCTTCTCTTCTACTTTGATCTACGTTCTTCTGTATCTTTCTACCCCCCATACTAGTCTCCTCGCTTTCTACTCTTTCTATTCCCCCGTTGACCTTACTAATTTCTTTCATTTCCTCATTTCTTTCATTTCCATCTCTCTGTTCTTTAATTTCTCTCATTTTAGTCCTTTTCCTTAAGCTTTCGTCCTCACACATACCCTCTACCCCCTACCCTAGTACCCTACCTATCCCCTTGACACCCTTGATATCTGAACCCTGAATCCTGAACCCCGAATCCCGAACCCTGAATCCTGAACCCCGAATCCCGAATCCCGAATCCTGAATCCCGAACAGCGGGTGGCGCTCAAGCACGCTGGAGATGATTCCTTCACACACAACACGGATACACTGATACTGCTAGACTTTGTATTTAATGAAGTGTATAAATAAAACTTATATCTGTAATTTCCCGAGTTTTCCTCTTTGAGCTTCAATGCTTCGAATTAGTAAGGTGATTTATTTTACGTGTTTTTACCGTGTTATTTTATATTATCCGGTCTTTTAAGGGTAGATGGGGATCTTAATATCTTGCTCATTCTCTTATACACTAATTTTAATTCTTAATGATTTCGACGCTTTTATCATTCGTTTTAGTACCAAACCCCTCCCCTTTTTTTCCCTACTATTTTCATTTTACGTTATTTTGTTTTTATCATTTTAAAACTTGCTTAAATCCCTGGTTTTATAATTAATAATTTTTATTAGTCTTGGGTAACTGTTTTATGACTTTAGATTATTTTTTTATATATGTAAAACTTGCCACGTCACCCCCTTAATTGTTCTTTTTACTTATTAATGGGGGCTCACAGAAGATACTCAAGATAGGGAATATATTATGAATGATTTTTACCGTGTTGTGACTTTTATTTTTATAATCAAGTGTATCGTTTTATTTTTCTTACTTGCTGTGTTTTTAACACTCCGTTAATCTTTCTAATGTTCCTTTTTAGTAGGTTTTTCACCTGATTGCTTTATAGTTTTAATTGTGTCTATTGTTAATATTTCATAGTGTTTAAAATGTATTCTTAATTATTTACTTTTTATCCTGTTCAAATAACTGTTGCCACAGTGACGTGGCTTAACCTGTATAAATACGCCTGCAAAATAAATCTGAAAGGAAGTTGTCTCTGGACTCGGTGTTTGAGTGTACCCCTGGATTACCCTATACTGCGGCGTCGCTGGAGCAGCAAGAACAAAGTTGTGTTTGAGCCATTTTTACATGACAGTTAGGACAGTGGTGGATGTGGGCATTTAAGCTAACACAGGGTTTACCAAGTTTTATTGGCCAGCACCAGCCAGAGATACCCCATTCATTTTTTTAAGTTCAAGTAATTTTATGTACCCGTTCCTTCAGGAAGTTTTTTTTTTTTTATCGTATTTATATTTTATTTACCTGTGGTGCTTTGTATTACTCTTTTTATTGATGTCAAGAACAACACAGCCAGACCCATTTTCTAAGGGACGTGTACCTGGGGCATGGGACAGTGTCTCCACGAAGGGGAAGTGAACGGGCCCCCTCTCTCCTTTCGGCCCTAAGCCGCCATCCTCCGCTTGGGGGATGATATTTCGGGCTTCCCCTCGATAGAAAGCCTTACACTCTTCGTATAAGTTATGTATGTTTTGTCTGTTGAACAGAGTAATCATACTTATTTGCTTATGGGTACCAATTCTAATCATAGCGAAGGAATAAAAAATGCGGCAAGGAAGGCATAATTTTACCACTTCTGTTAAATTAGCCAAAATTCATAAATACAGTTTTGGTATAAGCCATTTCCTTCCAAGTAAAAGAAACTGATGAATAAGTCAACGCCACCTGCTTTTCGTTTCACCTCGCGAAAGAAACGTCGATGTCGCAGGTCCGACGACCTCTGCGGCCGAGTTAAAGCGCATAATCCTTTGATTACTTGCCCCAACTTCCAAACACGCTGCATTTGCACTGACCCTCGTGTTCCTTGCTCTGTTGATAATCTCTTCTTATGACTGATTCTGACGGTATTTATAGTGATGTTGTTGGTATGGAGAAAGGGAGAAATGGTTTACTTCAGAGTCAAGGTCTTGCAATGATTCTGTGAAATATATATTTCAGAGGGACTCGAACATGTATCGTAGTTGTATCAATTTTCGTGTTTTCACGCCAACGTATTGTTTTACATGATAATAGTTTTAACTCATTAATTTTCTCTACTTATCATATATGTCTGTTTGTTTCTTTAATGGAATTATAAACAGTAGCAATGAGAAACCATCGATGCCACTGTGCTTCTATTTAATGGTGTATATCCCAGGAAGACAGGGAAACATGTAATTCTCCCATTCTCTCATTAATGGGAGGCAAGCACTAACTTTTTCCACCCCCTTAAATCCGTTGGACACATCCATTGTGCGGAATATGATAAATGATGTCTACCAAACAGCACATTAGTGCCATGTTGCGGAGGGAAAGACCAGCTGATGATGCTAATCAGTCATTTTTATTTATTCAAATAACAACACTTAACTGATGTATCGTAAGTAAAGTATAATTTCTAGTAATAAACACTGATACAACATTATTCACTGACAAAGCATGTAGTCATTGCACTGCACTTGTATTAGCCTAAGTGAATATAGTAATCCAGAAATGTGTGCGTGTTTGTGTGTGTGTGTGTGTGTATGTGTGTGTGTGTGTGTGTGTGTGTGTGTGTGTGTGTTGTGTGTATACATTGATGGATATATACATAGATGGATAGACAAATTGATAGACGTGGAGATTGATTGATAGTAAGATAAATATACAAACATATATACAGGTGGGAACCACTGACATAATATAGGAAGCTGAACGTCAAGCAAAGCTCCAGCAAGCTCTCTATAGACACTAAACAGCTTATGGAAAAACGTAGGGTTATCAAACAATGACAAAATAGAATTAGCTGATCTAACAAAGACTATAAATAAAAAGAAGAAGAGTACGGAAATTCAATACTCAAATAATAAATGAAACAGTGATATCAGGTATCAGCATGAATACAGCTAAAAGGAGACTTGGAATAGGGAGAAATCAAATGTATGCAATAAAGAAACTAGATGGAGAAGTGACATACAATTAGAATGAAATCACAATAGTGGAAGACTTTTACAGGGATCTATACACCTCGAACGCGAACGCGGCAACAGAAGAAATAAAAAAGAGCGCTTAGAGGCATGAAGAGAGATGAAGAGATGCAGGAGAAATTGCAGCAGTACAACTAGCCAATATTTTTAACAAATGCCTTATAAACAGAAACAAAAATCCGAAAACCTGGAAAAATGCAACAATTATTTTGATACTTTAAAAAGGGGATATAAAGGATCTAAAAAACTACTGACTCATAAGTCTCCTCTCACAAAAGTCATCACAACTCGCATCTCTGACAGTCTGGATTCTAACAAGTACAAGGAATAGGCAGGCTTCGGCAGTGGATTTTCAACAAAAGACCACATCCACACACTCACCCAAATAAGAGAAAAACGAATATAGGAAACCCTGTGTATGGCATTCATCGATTAAGAAAAGGAGTTTGACTCTACGAATCCAGTAGTACTAGAAGCTGTTCGAAGACAGGGAGTAGAGAAGGTATATTGTAAAATATTGGAAGATATAAACGAAGATGGGACAGCAACCATCAAGCTCCACACAGGAACCGATAAAATACCAATTAAAAGAGGTGTTAGACAGGCGATACCATCTCACCAAAACTGTTTACAGCTTGTCTTGAGGAAATATTTAAGAAGCTAGAATGGAATGGAAAGGGTATCAAACTAGGACACAAATGCCAAAAACAATAAAAAAAATTGTCGATGATATTGCTCTCTTGACTGAATCGGCAAATAAAATGCAGCAACTAATAAACGATCTGAAAAGAGAAAGTCTGAAAGTCGGACTTAAGATGAACAAGAAAAAGACTAAGATCATGTTCAACAACAGTGTTCAATTAGAACAGATACATGTACAAGGCGAAGCGCTAGAGATATTGGCCATACACACATGTGTATATATATGTATATATGTATATATATATGAATATATATATGTACATGTGTATACATAAGCACACAAGCACACACACACACACACACACACACACACACACACACACACACACACACACACACACACACACACACATATATATATAAATTATATTTATATACATACACACATATATACATACATATATATATAAATTATATTTATATACATACACACATATATACATATATATCTGCGCGTGTGTGTTTGTATATATATATATATATATATATATATATATATATATATATATATACAGACACGCACACGTATATGTGAGTGTGTATGTATATATATAAATATATATATATATATATATATATATATATATATATGAATTTATATGTATATATATATATATATGAATACGTGTATATATATATATATATATATACATATATATATATACATACATAAATATATACCTAAATATATACTCATACAAATAGACACATCTAGCGAAGAAGAAATTAAGCGACGCATCAGTCTAGGCCGGTGCGCCTTTGGTAGACACGGTAACATAATAAGACGCTCTCGTCCATTTTGTTTAAAAAGAAATCTTTAACCAGTGTGTTTTCCCTGTTATGGCTTATGGATCAAAAACAAGGCTTACAAACAAATTACTGAAGAGGAAACTAATAAGTGCCCAGAGAGGGATGTAGAGGTTGCTGTTGGAAATAGCCTAAGAGATCAGATGAGGGCGACGTGGATCAGGGAACAGACAAAAGTGAAAGATATATGTGAGCTTCAAAAAGAGAAAATTGCAATGGGCAGGTCATATATGTCGGAGACAGGACGACAGATGGACAAAGAAAATAACAGACTGGGCTATAGATAACATAAAGAGGCCAAGGGCCAGACCAATGACAAGATGGCGTGACGAAATAACGAAATTTGGGGTCCAAGACTGGAAACAAAATGCAAGACAGATAAAGTTGACAAAGATTGGAAGAGACCAACATCCTGCAGTGGATTAACTCAGGCTGATAAGGACAAGTCCGATATGCGAAGCTGAGCTTCGCCCCGGTTATGCTCATGAAGGGAGCCCGACCTGTGTCGACTAATGCTGACTCGCTAACGTGTGTCAGCTGGTGCTAACTCGGCTGAGTCCTTACCCGCCGTGGAGCCCAGCAACAGCAGTAACTTCCAGGCGACTTCTTGCACATGGGCAGGGCGCGAACCGCCGACCTCTCGGGTGAGAGGCCGACAGGTTACCACTGTCCTAACCCGGGGGCTTCAGGCTGATGATGATGATATGTATATGTACAGTTGCGGAATTATATTTCAGTTCACTTGCTGGGTCGCGCTTTTGTTTTTGCGAAAACCCTAGGCTGTATGTAATGAGTGTGATTGGTAGAACGTAAATTACCTACAAGTATATTAGTATCTATTTTTGGAAACTACGTGAGCCATTTGACCTTTATTTTTTCAAACAAATGGTAACAAAACATGTAGTATTTGTTATATTTTACTCAGTTGTGGGATATTTTTCAAATATTATTTCCTCGAATTGTTTGTTTATCGAAATGGCAACACAGCAAGTATCAATTATAGCTGCAGATTCCTTGAAACTTTAAAACGCTTCATGCTTCAAATATTTATGTATGGCAGCTGTATCAAATGTGAAAAATCTTCAAAATCATCGAAATCTTTGTACTTGGTTTTCGTAGTTGCACCATTTAGTAGCGACTAATCGAACTAATGAAGTGACAGGCTCTTTTTCGCCAGAACCAAACTCTAAAGCAATTTTTTCACTAACCAAAGAAGAATGTTACATTATATTTTCCATTATAGAACATTAACCGAACGCAAAACCGCAGTAGGGCTACAATGAAAATGGAGATACAGTGTGTGTGTGTGTGTGTGTGTGTGTGTGTGTGTGTGTGTGTGTGTGTGTGTGTCCCAATAAATGTGCTGCATAGGGACGGTCAACGTGACGTCACGCTCAGAGATCACATGACCAACAAGTGGCACTGGTGGGCAAAAGAATAGCATTCGCCATTAGAATCGCATCGAAACTTGAGCGTTCTTAGTTGTTATCTTCGTTTATTCTTCTTATTTCGTAAATTTCCTGTTTTATATTCGAAACGTCAGTTCTTTACTTGTCTATCATCAAAATGGTTAATAGTTGCATTATTATTGGTTGGGCAAATCGTCAAGTAAAAGGTTCTAGTTCGGGTTTTTGCCGTTTACCATTTGTATTGTAAAAACCTGAACGAAGACGACTTTGGCTAGCAGCTATTAGACAGAAAGACCCAGTATGTGGAATTCATTTTATCGGCAGTAAGTGTTTCTTTATTCGAATTTTAGAATTTTGAGCTATGAACAACTATGTGGACTATTTAGGCCCATTGACCAAACATCACTTCCCATCTTGGATGTCCCGACACTGAATCACTGAGATATAAAATAAAACCAAGCCAGATATGAAAGAGGACTAATGAGAGATCTTTAAAAAAAAAAAAAAAAAAAAAAAAAAAAAAATCAGTCGACAGGAAAGTGAAAAGGCAGAAATGGAACAGATTTTATCATATTCTTCAATTTCGAATGATGTTGCATTTCAAATTACAGAAAGTTTTGCAGCGGAAATGAATGATCAGTGATCATGATCATTGTTTGTCGGAATTAGAAAAGGTGGAGGAGAAAGTTGGAAATCTCACTTTAGAGTTGGATTATATAAGAAAAGAAAGAAATATGTTAAAAGAGCAACTAAAGTCATCAAAGTTTGGTTTCAATTTTATTACCACAGACGAAAAAGTTCAATTCTTTCCTGATTTACCATCTTTGGCTTGTTTCTTTTGTTTTTTGGATATTGTCTTCCGATCTACCAACTTCTTTGGATTCAAGAAATATCCTTCTTCTTATTTTCATGAAGTTACATTTGAATCTTCTGAATCAAGACCTTGCCTATCACTTTCAGATTAGTAAAGGAACGGTCTCCAAAATCTTGAAAGCTGGTCTGGTTTCATTCACTGGCCAAACAAAGAGGATGTGTTGCATACACTTCCAAAAGCTTTCAAGAAAAGTTGTCCAAATTGCAGAGTAATTACTGACTGCACCGAAATCTTTATTGGTCGTCCAGGGAATCTTGAGCCAAGGCAGCTAACCTGGTCAAATTATAAGAGTAATAATGCATTTAAAGTTTTAATTGGCATTTCACCAACAGGTGTTGTTATTTTTCTTTCTAGGGCATATGGCAAATGCCTGATAAATTTATCACTCAGAGAAGCAGATGTTTAGATTGTCTGGAGTTGGTGACCAGGTCTTGGCTGACCGAGGTTTTCTTGTTACAGATGATATTGCAAGTCAAAATACTTCCTTAAATAATCCTTCTTTTACAAAAGGCAAAACACAACTGAGTCAGAGAGAAGTTGCAGTTAGTCGAAGAATTGCAAGAGTTAGAATTCATGTTGAAAGGGCAATTGGATGTATAAAGAATATCAGAATTATTAGTACTTTTATGCAGTTGAACATGGTACCAAATTTTGACAACATAATGGCAATCTGATCTGCTATAACCAACCTTCATCCTTCATTCTCAACTACCATATTTTCCATGTTTTTTGTCTAGTTACAGCTAGATAGTCTTGCACATTCAAGGCTCTTGCTTGGTTTGATGGTCTGAAATGATTTCTAAATGAATGAGATCACTATTCTACAGATAAGGTACCATGTTACATGTTTGTTAAGTTGCTAACATGCTCTGTTACAGTCCTGCATAGTCAAGGCTCTGGCTTGGTTTTGCTGTTCTGAAATGATTGCTAAGGGAATGAGATCCCAATTTTCTGATGACATGCTCTGTTATAGTCCTGCACATTCAAGACTGGCATGGATTTGATGTTCTGAAATGATTGCTAAGTGAATGAGATTGTATCAAACAGCTGGTGATTTGTATTGTCTTCAGAAATTACAAGGTGAGAAAACAGATTATAATGCTGAACAATATTGAAAGAACCATTCTTTCCTTGGCTTTCTCCTGATATTCATACACTTGTTATGGGATTTTCTTATTTTGCAGCTGTCTCCAGTATAAACAATCATTTTGCCATATGCCTTCTTCTGACAAATACACCATAATGCATTACTACCAGCTAATTCTTCCTGTTTGGAGTAAATATTTCTTGTTGCGATTTCAGGGAGCCCATGGTTGAAGAAAAACTCTGATGCTGATACCAATTTGTTGCTGAAGCTTTTGTCAAAAAAGAACTCTTTGTCTGTGTTTGTCTACATCTGTACAAACCACAGGGTCACAGTACTGTACTTGCAGAACATACGTTTGAAATTGTACTTGTGCATAATATCGATGGTTTGATTTTAAAGAAAGATCTATCATGGCAGAATTTGGGATCTTCATCAATAGCATTTTGGATTGTTTTCTCTTTGTTCTTGAAAGACCATTTTATCTCCAAAATCTCATTTCTTCAACAAGAACAGAGAACAATGCCATCAGGACTTGAACCAAGAAAATGCTTTGATTTTCATATTTAGAAGCCACTCTCACGACAACTGAAGTTTTGGTGAAGAAATCTCATTTGACTCGTATGCCAGTCTCTGACAACAGACTCATTCAAAAGACTTAACTGCAGGAACTGAAGATAGATCATTGCTTATGTACTCCATGATGCGTGAAATAAGATTGGAAGGATCTTTTGAAGGTAATCTGTGAGCTACATTAATATACTTTAATTATTCTTCCTTCTCAATGTTTGTGCCACAACTCACTTATAGATAGTCCTCTTGTTTGTTTTCTCTAGCATGTCAATCTGCTGGTCTGTAACAGAGAGAGAAAATTGACGTAATTCTGAAGCTTTTCACCTTCCATTTCAGAAAACGGCTCTTCAAACAATGGAGGCAGCAATTCTACGGTTTCATCTTCAGATGCAGTATCAGTTTCCTCACTGTCAAGCTTTGGAATAATAGTAAACAAGCAAGCATCTGGACAGATTTCCTTTAGTCTGTGCAGTTGGTCATCAGAGGGAAGAGGATCAGATCCGCTTGGGTTGTAGATCATGCAAGTACTTTTGTGGCTAGCCTTAAACAAATCCATCTTCTCGTCAATGGTATTTGGCTCCACCTAAAAATGCAATCAGGTATTTTCATACCTTGTTATTATATGAGTTAATAATGATTTAATTTGTATACATTGAAACAATCAAACCTTGAGTTGGTATCAGTCGTACTGCAATATTCTACCATTTGTATTGTAATCTCGTATAAAAGCAAGAGGTTTGTCCTTACCTTCTCTCTAAATGTATAATTCCATTTACAGGCTTCACTTGTGGATGATAATAATGTCAACCCAAGCCTTACACAAATCTCAACTTTGAGAAGTACAGCCGCAATGTGACTGCAAGTTTCTCCAAGCCTAAAAAGGAAATTCAACATGGACATGATATTTGAGAGTAAATACTAGAAAATCTCAAGACACTTCTAGAAAGATGTCCATAAAAACAAGACTCTTACCCTGCCAGACATGTACAGTGAGCACAGTATATGGATCCAGATTTATTCTCGATGCAAAAGCAACTCGCTGTGAACGCATTACTTTAGAGTTTAAAAAAAGAAAAAACAGAAAAAAAAGAAATAAAACACATTAAAGACTTTCATCGTCAACAGTCTGAACTTGTCCACTAACAACATATCTGTTTAGAAGAAAGCAAAGTAAATTTTGTTTCCAAAATGTCTCTTCCGTAATTACGATCGGGCCTAACGGAATATCGCTTAATTCTGCAAGGCAGTGAGAGTAAAATAGGCCTTTAAGCTTAGGATTCGAATTTTTACAGAAGAAAAACCATCATGAAATTTAAAATGTATACTTATTTATAAGCATCTAGAGATTTAAAGGCCTTCAATTTTTCACTTGTATAACTTCCCGACGTATAAATAAGATACATATAGATATCTCCAAATGTTATGTCAGGCCAGCCACTTGGGCTTTCAGACCAACCATTTAATAAATGCGGGTTTGGTAAACTCTTAAGTTTCCCATCATAATGCTTTCTATTGACAGAATTGAGAGATTTGTAGTAGAGCAACATAGTTTTCTCTGCATATTCAGCGGCCATTGTTGCTCTTTGGCCACCAGCACGCTGCGTATGCGCGAAAAATTATTTTGTTATTGTTTTGATGACCGCCCGTATATCTGATATCTTAAGAGGAAAATCTTGCTCATTCTGAAAAAAATGGGAATTTAATCCTGCTCTCTACTTTTTTCTGACACGCATGCAGATTATATTTCCTTTGTATTTGCCAATGCATATCAAAGCTTTGGTATATTATCCTAATGTGTTTCCGATAGAAATACTCATTTCCTGGGGTGTGAAAAGTTATCTAAATGCTTGTTTGTCCACCTGGGACTTGAGTAGTTTGACAAGGATATTCATTTCACGGCTAATCCTAAAATATACTAAATAAGAATATGTCCGATGGTATATGATGCCATAATGGCATATGGGAAATCTGAGGTGAAAACGAGGCTGCCAAGCTGACACCTTTTTCAAGATGGACGCTAAGCAATATGAAATTACAAGTAGAGGCCGCATCACTGGGATGAGGTAAAGCAATTTATCTCCAAGTGAAATAACCAGATAGCCGGGTATCTCCCGCTCGATGGTATACAGGTGAATAATGTAGGAGGTGGGCCAACCTGAACGACCGTCCTCATTCCGGATGCCACTTCACGAATGCAGCCTGCAGTTCCCGCTAACAAGCTGCACGGTGAAGAAAACCAGTACATGCAGATGAGATTCACTACAACACGTTATCAAAGAGA
>NC_061858.1:13472425-13474925 GCF_019202785.1 Penaeus chinensis
TGCCCCCATCTTCGTGTCTAGTTATATATCATCACTCATTTGATTAAGAGTTTAAGTGATTTCACTGCGCATGGGATTGGTTTTGACATATCATTCTCCAGCAAACATCGTGCAGTCTTTGACCTTAGATCAAGTACCAACAACTGTCGACCCGCACGACGTTTTTTTTAGCACAGTTAATTCGCCTTGATTCTTATTGTACTTACGTTAGAGACCAATAGTGTACAGAGAGTCCATAGCGTTGCTGTTAGCTACGGTCTTACATTCCGAGAATAGTCATGTTTAATAGTTTCAAATCAACATTCTATATAGAAAGTAGAGAGATTCGTCTATTGCAGCCCAAGGAAGTACACACACGGTAGTTAAACAATCCAGGATCCGGCAAGGAGAAAGGATAATATCGTTATCCTGCAATAAGCAGCATGGGAAACTGTATATTGTCAAACTAGTATTTTTGAACGTTTCACTGCACCAGCTGTATCATAAACTTTTACTTGTGTGAGTATTATGCTGCTGTCGAATGTGCAACCTGTTTCTAAATAGCAATTTGTATAAAGATTTCTCTCCTCTGGCGAGAACAGAACAAGAAGAGAATGTAACAATTTAGATCTAGAAAAAGCTTTTCGACTCATAAACTGCTCAGTTATTACTACAGTTCTTACAGAAAACGGAGTCTAAGGGAAATACTGCAATGGCTTGAGTATTACGATGCACAACGTTCAACTCGGCTGAAGTTTTACGGACGTCTGTCTGACTCTAACCCTTCCAAAATCAGGCTGCAGGCGGGGCCAGTCCTAACCTCCTTATTTCACCTAACTCTTAAAAATGTTATTCTGAACAAGGAGAGTTCCCTTTGCTTGTTTACCCTGACAATTGGTGTCAGAGGTCCCTTTGAAAATCTCAAAATCTATCAAGTGCCTTGGAACATAAGGTCATCTCTGTTAGGCCTCTTCTTTTTTGCTGAGTGAATTAAGGGGATATTTTAAAATGATAATAATAGTGTTATAAATGATAACAAAAGCAAAATTATTATTATTGTTATTATTATTATTAATATTATTATTATTATTATTATTATTATTATTATTATTATTATTATTAACATTATTATTACTTTTATTACTATTATTATTATTATTATTATCATTATTATTATTATTATTATTATCATTATCATTATTATCATTGTTATTATTATCACTATTATTATTATTATTATTATTAACCTCATTATTATTATAATGACGATGATAATGATAGAAGTTAATTAAAACTTAAATTTCGAGATCTATTCTAACACTACCAAAAGCCCTTCGATAAAGGTAACGCCTCTAATGAAGAAGGGTAAGTTCATTTCAGCGAGTTTAGGGGAAAGGGATTCAAAGTTTTCTAATAATACATCATTCACCCTTACTGTCAGCCATATCTCAGTGCAAATTTTCCATTTTCTTATTATATTTTACTATTGCAGTTATTGTAATCTAGCGTTGGTTTAAGATGCATTTCTTGATATGAGTTTTCTCACACTCATCACCTTTACGTACATGGACAGTTACATTTTGCTTCCTGATCTAAAGCCCAACACCGAAGCACTGGTCTACTCAGTAGAACACCTACTAACTTGTGTTATATATTGCTGTTATTATTGTTATTATTATTATTATCAACATCACTATTGTTATTTTTATAATTATTGTTAATACTACTACTACTACCACTACTACTACTTTTAGCCTTATTATTATTATTATTATTATTGTTATTATTATTATTATTATTATTATTATTATTATTGTTATCATTATTAATAGTAGTAGTAGTAGTATCAGTATTATTATCATCATCATCATCATTATCATTACTAATTATTGTTATTATTAGTAGTACTAGTAGTAGTCGTATCATTGTTATTGGTATTGCTATTACTGTTGTTCTTCTTCTTCCTATTATTGTTACCATTATTATCGTTACTATTATTTAATTATTATTATTATTATTATCATTATCATTATCATTATTATTATTATTATCATCATCATTATTAACGTTATTCTTATTATTATTATCCGCATCATTACTATAATAATGATAACAATAATAATTATAATAATAATCATTATTATTATTATTGTTGTTATTGTTATTATTATTTTTATTGTTGTTGTTGTTGAAAGTAGTATCATTGTTATTATTATTATTATTACTATTATTATCGTTATTATCATGATTATCATTATCATCATTATTATCATTGTCCTTAATACTCTTATTTTCATTACTATTGTTGTTATTATTAGTAATGCTACTACTGTTTTCACTACTATCATATTAATATTATTATTATTATTATCATTATTATTATTATTATTATTATTATTATTATCTTCATTATTATTATCATCATCATTATTATTATCATTATCATTATTATTATTACCATTATTGTTATTATAATTTCTATTGTTACTATTACTGTTACTATTATCATCATCATCATCAA
>NC_061858.1:13484925-13487425 GCF_019202785.1 Penaeus chinensis
CAAATAAGGCGATGGTCCTGGGCGGAGCCCTTTAGCTTGAGGCATGAACATGGGGGTATAGTGAGCAGAGCTCTCTAGCAAGGGGCACGACGACCGGGGGGTACAAGGGGATAAGTGTACAAGTAGAGGAGTCCAGGAGTATTGGATGAGGATATTTTGTCTAATAACCAGGGGGGTCCAGGTGTGCTAGGGGGCACGTCAGGTGTATTTGGTGGTGTTATGGCCGTAGATTTAGTTTAATTTAGTCCTGTATTTACCACCCTGGCTAACAGCACAGGCGTAAGCAAGCCGTGGTTCATTTGATGAATAGTCATAGTATTATATAATATTGTTATAATTGAATTTTAGGCTGTAACATTATTATGATCTGTACTACATCAGTTAAAGGAAAACAATGCCACAGTCCTATAACTACTTATCTACTACACCGGCGTACAGCTCGGGCGTGGAAAGGCATTGCTACATTTGATATGCGGTCATGTGATACTATATTCCAAATTTAGGATACAACATAAGTATATCTTCTAAGACATCAGATGATATGAAATAGTTACACAGTTCTCTGCACCTGGTGCTAGGTGGTCTGAAAGGCTATAACACATGACACCGATATAAATGTACAAGTGTTCGTGTATATTCTTCATTAAATAGTTTACACTTTGTTTCTTCGATATTACAAACAGCACTGACCTGCCAATACAATCTATACCCAAGCCCAACCTCATATTATTTTTATAACAATTAGCAACCTCCTGAACCTGTTTATGCTCCTTGGCCAAAATGGGTAATTGATCCACCTCGGTGCATGGGAGGCCTGGAGCCCCTTTTTCTTAGAGAATTGGGTACAGACCCATGTGTTATCGTAGTCAGTGACAACTTTGATTAGAAGCTGAGAGAAATTTTCAGGTTATTTTAATTATCTCACTGGGATACTTATTCTGAGCCTAGATGATTTAGGAGCTGATTTGCTGTCTACAGTATAGTCTGTTCAGATTGCAAAGTGGTCATTAACTAACTACTTAATTAACTAACCAGTTAAGTACAATATTTTTGCTAAATAAATTATCTAACCTGCAAGCTCTGTTCCACTTCTTAGCACAGTCCCTTCGGTTGCTGTGCTAGATGCACCTTGGGGACTGTCTGCTGTCAGTGCTGACATGCCCACTTAGGTTATCAGCACTGGTGGTCTGACATCGATTCTCCTCGTTCATTCTTTTAACACTAACAGTAATACTAGAATCTTGACAATGACAGCCACTTTTATTTTTCAAGCACATTTACAATGCCTTGGTCAGCTAGCCTGACGTCACTCCTGTAACATGGCTGTGTGAGGAATTCCCCTGCCAGACCTTTGATCATCCCTGCCTCAGGCTGAGAGACGGTTGCCTCGGCTGGAGCACAGAGAGGGAAGGGGAGTGTGGTAAGGATAAGTCCGATATGCAAAGCTGAGTTGAGCTTAGTCCTTACCCGCCGTGGTGCCCAGCCACAGCAGTAACCTCCAGGCGACAATTGCAACTTTTCGCGCCTGGGCAGAGCGCGCTGCTGACGACCCCTCGGATGAGAGGCATATTACCACTGTACTAGCCCTGAGGCTAGGAGCGTGGTCTTTAATTAAGAGAGTATGACAGCTTTCCTGCCACGCTGGCCGCAGGTTGGGTTGGGAGGGCTACACTGGTCATTCGCGGTACCACAGGAGTTGGAGGGGGAGGGTCAGGTAAGTCCTTTGTTTCAATTCTAGCCCACCCTCCTTCCCGTCATCCCTTAACATCCAACACTTCTTGCAAATACTGAAACTGCCTCTGGTGAGTTGTTCCACCAGAAGCAAGGAGGAGTGAGGGGTATATTGAGGAGATTGTCCAAAGAAAGCCTGTGGAAAATAGTTCTACAGGTAAACAACATCCATCCTCAAGGCTCCAAGATGCTGGTAAGCGAAAGTCTAAAGAAGGTGTGGGACAGGCCTTAACCACAGGGTTAGGAAAAGGTATCGTAGTTATGACCAGGAAAAAATCGTCCAATTTCCCTGGTACATCAGGATATTCATCCACCTGCAGACAATATTGCAGGTGAAGGCTGTGAAGATAGGCTTGACGTGATCTTACACTGAGCAGTTGCCTTAGCCATTTCTACTCCTGGGAGATTTCACCTCTGAAGTGACACTTTGTGCAATCCTTGAGGAAGGGCCTTGGAGTCCTTGTTCTCAAGAGTAGATGCAGTTTTACTGAACAGTGATACACCCACACACATCCAAACTCAAACTGGGACATTCTTCAGTACTGAGCTGTTAGTTTGTTTACCTGGATCGCAGTTGGATTCCATTTGTCAGGTCATTGAAGACTTACATGGAAGCAACCACATTCCAATACTTTTGGAGAAGTTGAATGGCATTGCAGTCAGTGGGGTGAAGAGATTAACTTCAGTAATGTGGGGATCTGTGAATGATTTCCAGTGTGTATAATATGCTGTTGATCACTTCACATTGCAAATTCACCTTACAGCAGAA
>NC_061858.1:13497425-13504925 GCF_019202785.1 Penaeus chinensis
GCGGTAGTGGTGTTATTAACGCTAGGGTCTCATCTTTTGAATCAACACTAGAGCCTATGTAATGTGTGTAGCAATTGGTCCTCTTTCCAAGGTGAAACGAATTTTCTAAAAATTTCTTTGTAAGGAATGCCACGCACTGTATTGATTTGATAAAACAAATGGAATTGCCTCTTGTCTTCAGTATTTCTAGCGCTATAGCAAAATTTCTAATACAGCTAACGAGATGTCACTTTGCTTTGTGCTCTAATTGTGTATATCTATGTATCTGTCCTGACTGTCAAGTCTAGTATGAGTAGTCAACCTCACGATGGTTACCGCATCTACCCTATCACCCACATTGATTAGTTTTTTTACATATTGTTAATGCTATATTTACAATTTATATATTCTCACTATGTGTTTTTATTGTTTGTTCTCAGATTGCTCTTCTAGTATTGTTCATAGAGCCAATTCATTTTATATTTTATATTCTCTAATACATGTTGGTTTGGTTAAATATTGCTACACTGATGATGGAGATTTGATTTATCTTCGAAACGTCTGACAGTAAACATGAAACTAATTGCGGCCGTGTTAGTCTACCTCCTCGTTCTGACTGTTCGAACCCTAAGTGGTATACCTAAAACAACGTACAGCTGCGGGATTATATTTCAGTACACTAGCTGGGTCCCACTTTTGTACATCTGGCAGCCACTTCGATGTAAGCATAGAGTAAATTGTATTTTTATGAATGAGCCGAAAACCCAAGGCTGTTAGTAACAAGGAGTGTGATTGGTAGAACATTAATGACCAACAAGTGTATTAAGTCTATTTTTGGAAACTATGTCAGTCATTTCATATTTCATATTCTCCAAACATTAGTGTTAGCTATCACTGAATTTGCAGTATGATATTATTATAATTGTTTGGAATGTTTGTTTATCGCCATGGCAACACATATAGAGGTGAGGTAGCTGTCCCTTCTTTCAGTACAATAATTTTCAATTATAACTACATATATTTTGAAACATGTTTTAATTCTTTAAACATCTATGGCAGCTAAATCAAATAAAAATATTTGATATCCATGCAAATGCTTCTCGTGGGCCACGGCTACACCATCTAGCACCGGCTAATCGAACTAATGAAGTTACTGTTTTTTTTTTTTTTTTTTAATTCTTTTCGCTACATATTCTTCAGTATAGAACATAATTTGGACGCAAAACAGCAGTAGGGTTACAATGAATAAATAAATGCTTTATCATTGTGTGTGTGTGTGTGTGTGTGTGTGTGTGTGTGTGTGTGTGTGTGTGTGTGTGTGTGTGTGTGTGTGTGTGTGTGTGTAGCGCCTATGGAAATACTAAGTCAGTACTTGGTGATAAGTAACGAAACATGTATCATTCGCTTCTAATGCTAAAATCTCTCGACAGTTTTCGATATTGTCATTCCAAAAGACCTGGCGTTTCTCTAGGAGTCGCATCCACATTCGAACAGCCGAGTGAGAATATACGTGTTTGCCTGTTTCAGCTCGAGAAGTACTAGCTGGGTGGTTCCAGTAAGGGTTAATATTAAAAGTCTAAGAATTTACTCCCAATACATGCGCTGTGTGATATGTAATATCTCAAAAAAATCTTGTTAATTCTGATGAAATGTGCAGTCCATCTCGCGCTATATTTTTATTTGTTATTTATACAATCTTCATATCTTTTTGTTTGTTAATGCACACCCGTTTAGGTATAGATAGAATTGGCATACTTGTGTTTTGTCACAAAATCAAATTTTTCATATATTATCTTCATATCTTTTTGAATTGCTTAAATTACTTGTATTCTTTTCATCAGATCCAAACACTGATTCAGTAAACAGAATATATGCTATGCTATCATTTTAGAACAACTGAACGCAAAACCCTAATATGGATACAATATGTTCATTGTGCGTATGTGCTGAGGAGCTGAAGTTGTAACATTTTATTTAGAATCAATGGTTTATAGTTAATACACATTTTGAACCCATTTTCGCGCAAAATACTGTAACATGTAGTTAACAGAAAAAAATAGATAGTCTAAACTGAATCTCCCTCTTTTTCCGGTGAGTTCACCAACACTGTGCATGAAAATCCACCCCACTTAATATTGATCAGCTGACCATTCCTCGCCGTTCCATGGATATGTCGTCTGTCATATCTGAAAAGTAAATAATGATAGATAATCAGAACATAAAACCATGACGTATAGGGTTTTCACGTATACACATATATCATTATCAAAATTCTAACTAAGTCTTTTAACAATTTGAAAAAGGATAATTATATTTACACCCGTTATTTCTCATCCAGCAATGGAACTTCTCGTACGCTCTCCACACACTGCTGGGCGAACTGGGGGCGATGTTGGCAATGTTGTTTGTTCAGCCACTCTTTGATAATGTTCTTTGATGAATCCCATCTGCATGTAGTCATTTTCTTCACCGTCATATGAATTTTAGCTGCCTTGGTAAAAGGGCATTCGGAACGAGGGCGGTAGTTCAGGGTGCCCTCCTCCTCCCACTCTATCCTTCTTCTTCTCTCTTCTTTTATAGGGTTTTAGACTCTATGGCAGTCTATGCTCCCTAACCCACTTTATTCACCTGTATATCATCGAGTTGGAGATTCCCGGCTCTCTGGTTATTTCACGGGGAGAGAGAGAAATGACTTTCCCTCATCCCAATGATGCGGCCTTGGTTTATAATTTCAGATTGCCTTTCATCCATCTTGAAAAAAGTGTCAGCTTGGCAACTTCGTTTCCACCTTGGATTTCCCATATGCCCTTATGACGTCATGTACCATCGGACATATTTTTTTTCTTGTTTAGCATATATTAGAATTTGCCGCGAAATGAATATTTAAGAACTCATTTATCATAAAGAGTATCAAATATACAATTTCGTGATTTTATTTTCTAGATGGTTCCTCTTCAAACTACTCAAATTAAGGGTGAACAAACAAGCGTTAAGGTGACTTTTTACACCGGAAAATAAGTATTTCTATAGTAAACATATTAAGATTATGTATCAAAGCTTTGACATGTACTGACAAATACATGGGACATATAAATTGCATATGTGTCAGATAAAGTAGAAAGCCAGATTAAATTCCTATTTTACAGAATTAACAAGATTTTTCTTTCAATATATCAGATATAATACGGCACATGTATTGGGAGTAAGATTTTAAACTTGTTTTTCACCCTCCTTGGAACCAGCTAGCAAATAGTTGCTCGAGTTGAAACGAGCAAGAATGTATTTTCTCGCTCAGCTGATCGAATGCGACTCATCAGAGAAATGACACGACTTACGGAATAATGATAATAAACTTATGGTTTTCAGAATAATCGATAAGAATTATACATACTGTTTAGCTCCTCACCAAATATTGACTTCGTATTTCTATAAACATTGAATACTCTCTCTCTCTCTCTCTCTCTCTCTCTCTCTCTCTCTCTCTCTCTCTCTCTCTCTCTCTCTCTCTCTCTCTCTCTCTCTCTCTCTCTCTCTCTCTCTTTCTCTCTCTTTCTCTCTCTGTGCGCGCGTGAATATGTGCGTGTGTGCGCGCGTGTGTGTGTGTGTGTGTGTGTGTGTGTGTGTGTGTGTGTGTGTGTGTGTGTGTGTGTGTGTGTGTGTGTATGTGTGCATGCCTTTGTTATCTGTTTTTAAGTGTGAGTGTTTGTATGCGTCTACGTATGCATGTGGATATGTATGTGTGAGAAGAGCTTCGGGTGAGTGATTAAAGCTCGCAGACCCTGTCTCCTGCGAGGCGCCTGTTGACTCACTGGATTGCTGCGCCTGGCCAGTCCCCTCCATACCAGTATGTCTGCTTCTCCATATTCTTACATATGAACATGAATATATTTATATATATATATATGTGCACATTTATGCATATAAATATTAATGAATATTATTCACACTCACACTTATGCACACCAAAACACATTCAAACACACACACACTTATATATATATATATATATATATATATATATATATATATATGTATATATATACAGAGAGAGGGAGAAAAAGATGTGTATATGTATATATATACATACATATATACATATATATATATATATATATATATATATATGTATGTTTAGGTGTATGTGTGTGTGTGTGTTGATATTCATGCAAATGCTTCTCGTGGTCCGTGGCTACACCATCTAGTTGCGGATAATCGAACTAATGAAGTGACTTTTTTCTTTTCGCTTCTAAACACAGCTTATAAACAGAAAACATGCTACATATTCTTCATAATAGAACATAATTTGGACGCAAAACCGCAGCAGGGTTACAATGAATATATAGATGCTTTTTCATTGTGTGTGTATGTGTGTATGTGTGTGTGTCTGTTTGTTTATGTGTGTGTGTAAATTCGTGTTCGTTTGTGCGTGTATATGTGTGTATGAGTATGTGAATGTACACACACACACACACACACATATATATATAACAATGATAATAATAATAATGTCAATAATAATATTATCAATGATAATGATAACAATAACAATGCTGATGGTGATGATGATGATGATGATGATGATGAGGAATGATGATGATGATGATGATGTTGATGATGATGATGATGATGACGACGATGACGATGACGATGATGATGATGATGATGATGATGATGATGATGATTATAATAATATTCATAATAATAATGATGATATTAATAATGATAATAACAACAATATCAAAAATAATAGTAATACCAATAATTGTAATGGTGATAATAATAATGATCAATAATTGTAATAGTTATAATAATGATAATGTTAATAATAATAATGATAATAATAGTAATAATAATGATAGTAATAATAATACTAATAATACTAATAATAGTAATGATAATAACAATAATAATAATAATGATAAAAATAATAATAAAAATAACAATACTAGTAAGAACAATACTAGCAATAACAATAATAGTTATCAAAGTAATGATAACAATAATGGTAATAATCATTATTTTTATTATCAACATTACTATTATTATTATTATAGTAACGATAATTACAGTATTGATACTACTACAACTAATAATAATGATAATAGTATGATATTAATTATGATAATGATAAAGATAATGATATTATCAATAATGGTGATAATAATAATAATGGTAATAATAGTGATAATAATAATAATATTAATAATAATAATAATAATAATAATAATAATAATCACAATAATGATGATAATGATATTGATAGTAACGATAATAATAATGATTAAAATGAGAATAATAAAAATGATAACAATGATGATAGTAATAGTGATAATAATAATAATGATTGTAATAATATTAATGATGATTGTATCGATAGTAATGATGCTAAAAATAGTAGTAATAATAATCATAATAATGATGATATTAGAAATATTTATAATAGCAACAATAATAATGATAATATTAGAAATATTTATAATAGCAACAATAATAATTATAATAATAATGATAATAATAATAATGATTATAATAACAATATTAATCATGATAACTATATCATTATTAGCATTATTATCATTGTTATATATGCGTGTGTGCTTGTGCGAGTTTGTGCGTATGTGCTTACGTGTGTTAATACGTGTTTGTGGCCAAAGACATGTAAGTAAAGTAATGTAAATGAAAGAATGAGTTCTACAAAATATCACATTGGTTACCTAGAAAAAAAGGATATGTGTTAGATAATATAAAATCCGTCATGAGAATGGTAAGTTGGAATATGCCTTTACTTGATATACAAGTGTGAATAAAAACACGCATGGTATTGCTTCTGATACATCAATTGAGTAATTACTTGGCATATTGTTGCCAACTTTTTAACAGCAATGATTAATGAGATTGTTTAATATAACGATGCGAATGCAAATAGCCAAATCACCTAACAATTTATTCTGAGCGTGGCAGGGTGATTTTTCCAAATCAGGCAGACAATTACCAAGCTAATTAATTATGGAAATGAGGCGAAAGGGAATTTCTAACGCAAAATATCAACATTAATGTTGTTATGGTCGTTATGATAGTTATTGCTGTTATTATTATTATCATTATAACATATATTCATATATACATATATTTACATATATATGTGTGTGTGTGTGTGTGTGTGTGTGTGTGTGTGTACATATATATCAATATATATATATATATATATATATTTATGTATACACATATATATAAATACACAAATATATCTATATATTTCAATACACACACATATAGGTGTGTGTGTATATATATGTGTGTGTGTGTGTGTGTGTGTTTGCGTGCATATATATATATATATATATATATATATATACATATGTGTGTGTGTGTGTGTGTGTGTGTTTGTGTGCATAGTTATTACTTCTATTTTTATCATTATCATTATAATATAAATACATATATATATATGTGTGTGTGTGCATATATATAAATACATATATGTATGTATACACATATACATATATATCTATATAGATATATATGCACACACACATACATATATATGTATATGTATATATATATATATACATATATGTGTGTGTGTGTTTGTATGTATATATGTGTGTTTCTGTGTATGTGTTAGTGTGTATGTATGTCTGTGTGTGTTGGGGGGGGGGGGGGGATGTGTGTGTGCGTGTGTGTAAAAGCTTTATAGAGAGGTCCTTTGCACAGTGGTTTTTCAGGGGTAGTCATAGAAGTATAACGGCTGAAGTCTTTATTACGGAAGAGTACATCATATTAATGGGAACACATGAGACGATTCTTTAGGAAAGCGTTGAGTGCGGGGGTCGCGGGCGCCGACCAGTCCCGTGGGGGGCGGAAGACTGATATGACCTGAGCCCGGCGGGTGCTTAGGCACGTCTGAGAGGCCAAACAAGGTCAGATAAACTCGCTGAGGCACTGTTTCTCTACTGGACTCGTAGCAAACGGCCGCGTGGTCTGTGACCAATGGCTTACACAAATCGTGCTTATGTACACGGTATATTGCTCGGCCACCTACTAACGTCTCACCCTCGAGACGCCTTAGATTTGCCTCAAGGGTGACCCAACTTTGGTTGGAACTGATTGGCTGGTCATTTCGTTCTCGAGTGCGCTGTCCCCTGGTGGATCTTCATAGATGCTCGTCCTTGTCGTCCTCATCGTCCTGGTCCTTGGTAAAACCGTCCGAACTCGAAGTCCACACGTTCTCGAAGTTCTCGCACAGGTCCTCCTTGACTTTGGATTCGTCCACACTTCCTTGTAGTCCTCGTCCAGGCCTAACTCGGCGGCGTACTCGCCCAACAGTCGTCCTCGCAGATCTCGTCCAGGTCCTTCTCGGCTGCATGCTAGTCCAGACGTCCTTGTAATCTTCGTCTAGATCTACGGGCGTCCGGACAGGAGGCGTCCTCTTCGGCATATCAGGGCGGCTGATACCTGTGCTGATGAGCTCCTAGAGTTTGACTGGACCTGTGGGCGTCCAGGTAGGCGGCGCCCTTCCAC
>NC_061858.1:13522425-13529925 GCF_019202785.1 Penaeus chinensis
CTCTTGTCTCTCTTGTCTCCTCTCTTTTCTCTCCCCCCTCCCACGCCTCTCTCTGGTGCTTCCTCGAACAGCTAGCACGAGCTCTTATCCCCAGAGAGAAAGGGGCCCCTTGGTCCAGGGAAATGTGCCCCCCTCCCAGGGTACCGGGACCTGGGATATGGGCCCCCCGGCAGCGTGGGTTAAAGCTGCCTCCCCGCCCACGAGGATGGTCATCCCTATGGCAGCCAGGATCAAGGCTGCCCCCAGCCCAGGGTGAGGGGCCCATTCACAGTAACAGCAATGATACCAGTGCAAACAGTGTGAATCAGTTTGAAAAAAAACAATCTATCAATTCGGCAGTGTAACAATAGTGTTTCGTTGCTACAAAACAGCCATGGGCAAGGTCGGTCATCTATGATCAAATCAGAAAATATTACTTGCCGGCTGAAATCGAACAAGCCCATAACATTATAATTAGTTTGTCCGACTCTAGAAAATCCAGGAATACGGATGACAAACATTATCGTCACACTATGATTGATCAGTGTGTCGATAATCAAAACATACAACGGACACTCCCCCAACAGACTGGTCACCACCTAAGAAATCAGGTATTTCTACTCCTTTTTCAAGAAACACAGACCTGTAATGGGCTCTCCTTCACTGATAAAAATCTGATCGAGAACAAAATTGCCTTGTTGATCGGAATATTCTCCGAACAGCAATTGTCCATTAATACAATCATAGGGCAAAAGCAAGCAGAGGACGCATCGGTCACACAAGAACCCTCCTACCTCCCATCCCCCACACATGATCAGACCTCGTACGAAACCTTCCCTTTCACATCTCCTTCCCCAGTCACAACACCCCCTACCTCCACCCAACCTCTATCTCTTTCTCTTTCTCTCTCTCCCTCCTCCACACCCTCCACGCCCATACCCACCATGACCGGCAGTCTTCCCCTCCCAAAAGCCTCCCCTCTCTCCCTGCCCGCAGCCAGCCAGCTGCCTCGCGACCTTGCTGACTCGCCGGCCTTAAACTCTGCTGAGCCATCCACGTGCCCCTTGCCCGGCGCAGACAAGCAGACCCCGGCCCATACAGACTCACCCGCCTCCCCCAAGTCCACTAAGAGCCCTCCTGCCGTCCAACCCAAAACCAGCACGCCAAAGAAGACCAAGGTTGAAGCTTCTACACAAGTAACACCTAAACGGAGCTTTACAAAAAGAAAAGAAAAGAAAAAAAAAAATAGAACAACAGGAATAACAAGCAAATCGAACAACTCGACCCCAACCGCCACTGCACAGCTCAGCAGCAGGTGCAATGGGCTACCCACTGCCCCCCCTCCTCCAGCAGTGCCACCAGTCATCATTAACAACTATGCAGAACGAGCAAAGTCCACACAAAATGTTGATGAAGACGGTTACACCAAAGTTATATCAAGAAAGCAGAGAAGAAAAGACAAAAAAGACAGAGAACACCAAAGCCGTTAAAGGGAGCAGATCGTCCAGACACAGTATACCTTTACATCACCAGACACAAACGAAGAGGATATAGAACAACACGTTTCAAAAGCCCATATGGCAGTGATGTCACATGACTACTACACCAGCTTCACGGTGTAGGTAAGGGGGAAGGACATAAAGCCCGAGCTATTTAAAGACACTTTTCCCAACAATGTTAAAGTGTTCTTAAACAAAAACAAGTACAAGCGCGATCAGAATGTTTGACAAGGCAACAAGGCATTAGCAGTGACTAGATCACATAATGTCATAGAAATAGAGCATATAAATACTGTTAGGTTCTTCAATAAGGGATCAGACGGGCTAAGTTGCAAAGGCAACGGCAAGCTTAATAAGCCCTTTATTCAGGTAATGGTGATGCACGTGGCATATAACATAAGCACACAAACAGGAGTACAAGTGCACAGGATAATGAGTTTATATCACACGGTCACAAGCACATCACCGCATATCGGTCACAGCACTATACCACACAGTCACTGCACTTAGTCACAAGCACTGTACTACACATTTAGTCACTGCCCTTCGCTACGAGCACTGTACCAGACCGTCACTACACTTAGTCACGAGCACTGTACCACACGTTTATTCACTACAGGCACTGTATCACACTGTCACTGCACTTTGTCACAAGCACTGTATCACAAGTTTAGTCACTAAACTTGAGCAGCACTGTATCCAGGGAGGTTCATGCGCGTAACCAGAGGGGAGAGTCGACTGCCGAAAAACCGGCCGATGCCCCTTTTATCCTTCCCGACAGTGTTAACGGCGGCTCTCTCACCCCACATGCGGGGTGAGAGAGCAAAGCCCAGGGGAACCTCACAGGCAGACATTGAGCCCCACAACCTGCCAACCCCCTTTCTTAGGGGCAGTGGAAAAGGTGGTATCCACCAAAAGCAACTGCCTGAAGCTTAATCTCAGTCCAACTATCCAGGTAGGTGCTTGTGTTTACCTCTGCTATCAAGGGAATTGAAGCAGTTGGGAGTTGAGGTGGCTGTCCTCTCAGAGGTGAGAAGACCTGGCAGCAGCATAATCAGTATGGGTGGGTACACCTACTACTGGTTGCGCTGTGGCGATGGACATCCATAGTAGCCATAGCCATTTCCAGCCAACTTCAACCCTCGGTAGTTGGGGTAACATTGGTTGATAACTGTATTATGACAGTGAGACTGAAGCATGCTTTTGGCTTCGTGCTGTGTGTGCTCCATCGATGTTTGCAACTCGATGTGGAAAAGCGTTCTAAGCCAAACTCACATCTGTGGCAGGCAATTGTCCCTGGCAAGACATTTGCATTGTTCTGGGCGACATCAATACGGTATCCAGCTAGAGAGATTGGTGGCCATTGAAGCGTGCCGCATGGCTCAGCTGAGATGGGACAAGGAACAGTTACTCAGGAATCTTACTGAGGAAGTTGAAGGCCATTTCTTGATAAATGACCTTTACTCTGCCTACCAAACTCTGAGAGAACTAAACACTAAGCTCTCTTTGCAGATGACTGCAATCCACTCAGTGGGTGGACAGATCATCTCAGATCATATTGGGGTTCGTGAATGTTTGGCAGCTGTACCAGGTTGTCAGGGTTCGTTTTAAGGAATCAGAGTGGACAGGTCAACGGAAGCACTCCAGAGGAAACATACACAAGGTTTTAATGCTAAAGGGCACTATTTACACTACACAACAGGATATTTACAAACAAACAGGAGAAGGATCCAGCGGAGCAGGCGAGGTCACATAGCGGAAGGAAGACACACACGTCAAAGTCACGGGACAACTACTGAATTTCTGACAGGTGCTCCTTTTATGTGTCCCACCGATGTTTAGGCCGATACCCTCGTTCCCCAACGGAGTCGCCCAGAGTGAGGTAAACACCGCTCACGGTCCAGAGCAATCTCGCAGTTGTGACATATCTCCCTTCTCTCTGCAAAATAATCTTCCAAGAAATGAAGATTATTTTACGAAAACCACAACTGCGAGATGTCTACACCGAGGCTCCGAGGTCCTCAATCCAGCGGTGATGTGGCCCCAGGGCCTGCCCTTCCGTCAGCCACACTTCCGGTGATCGCGATTCTGCACCCACCAGCTGTTCCTCCAGCGCGTTCCTGGCAGACAGCTCCTCCGGCGCGTCCTCGACAGGCAGCTCCTCCGGCATGTCCTCGGCAGGCAGCTCCTCCGGCATGTCCTCGGTAGGCAGCTCTTCCGGCATGTCCACGGCAGGCAGCTCCTCCGGCGCGTCCTCGGCAGGCAGCTTCTCGGGCAAACCGATGCACACCGGATCCTTGGGCGGGTATCCCAAGCTAGCTGGTCGTTCGGGCGCACATCCTGCACCCAACAGCTGTTCCTCCGGCGCGTCCCTAGCAGACAGCTCCTCCGGCGCGTCCTCGGTAGGCAGCTCCTCCGGCGCGTCCTCGGCAGGCAGCTCCTCCGGTGCGTCCACGGCAGGCAGCTCTTCCGGTGGACCGATACCCTTGGGCGGGCATCCCACGCCAACTGGTCGTTCAGGTGCACATCCCGCACCCACCAGTTGCACAAGCGGACATGCAAGGGAGGTCAGCTCCTCTGATTTCAGTGCCACTGCAGTCGCTTCCTCTGTCGTGTAATTCGCCGTCGGCCGAGGCTTCCTCGACCGTGCCTGCCTCTTCCGAAGGCCGTTCCCCGGGAGTCTCCCCCGCTTTCGTCTGTCTTGCCGTCAGGTTTCCCGCTGCGACGGTTCCTTGGGCAGACGGACCGTGTCCATAGGCGACTTCTATATCCCCCAAAAGCGGGATATAGAAGTTGTATTCCACTTCAGAAGCGTAGTCATGCTAAATAAGCCAGTAAGTGCTTGTATTGTTACGCGTGCGCTTGTTTCACGTGACTTGGTGATAGACTGTCGATCGTACATCGAAGTCGTGGCTGCCTAATTATGCTTTCACGTTTCTTGGAAGATTTTGAATGTGTTAGTCATTTTGGCTTCTTCAACTTCCAACAGACTTGATGTGTTATTCTATATTTTTACAATACATAAATGTTCTGAAATGTCTTTAGAGCTTGGAGAAAGCTCAAGCGCTTGGCTTGAGTGCAGATGTAGTTCATGATTTACTAGAAATACAGCATCAGATAGATAGGATAAGGCGGATAGAGTGGAGCGGTCAGCCGAACGCGAGGCGAGACGGCTAGAATTAGAATATCACGAGGCAGAGAGACGACGAGCGCATGAACTCGAGCTTGCAAAAATTTAGCATAGTATTTCGAACGAGTTAGACATTAATATGAGGTCAAATTCGCATATGTTCGAGGGTCTTAGACTGCTTACTTTTGCCGACTGGCAAGATTATTTGGATAGCTATCTACAGCGGTTCAAACGTTTAGCAGAACTGCATGGGTGGAAGCATGAGGACTACCACGTATATCTAGGTACATTATTGCATGGTCAAGCACTAAAGGTGTATATTTCTTTACCAGATGAAACGCTCCAAAATCATGAATGCTTAAAGGAAGCCCTAATTAGAGCATTTGTTGTTGATGCAGATTAATATAGAAGAACATTCAAAGAGTAAATGTAAAGATAATGAATCATATGTACAATTAGTGATTAAGATGGACAAACTGACAAATTGCTGTTCTGATTTACGCGTGTTCACCTAATGCTGATGACATTAAATGCCATGGATGCGGGAAGCCTGGTCATATCCACCCAAACTGCCCTAATAGCCCTAGAAGCGTTTTCAGTCTGAGATGAAACCACAAAACAGTATAATTGATGCTGAAGGCAAGTGGAGGTTTTATTTGACACGGGATGTTCGACTGTAATTGTTAATGACAAATTAGTGCCTGCAAGATTTAGATTGAGGCCTATAGTTAAGGTTTATGATTATCTTGGGGTTCCAAATTCATTTCCTAAACTCAGATATTTTATTCAAAGTAAATATTTTTCAGGGTGGATTAGTGCCATTGCAGCTCCCCTTAAAATTGCAGATGTGCTTATCGGACTAGTTCCTGGCGTAAAATTGCCTAGTAAGTGTGCCACAACCTCGCTCGAGCACGAACAGAGCAAAGATGCAGGCGATGATGCTTCACAAGCTCTTACAAAGGTAGGCGATGTTTTTGTGGGTAATGACTGCAAAATCGCTGATAAAGAGGATGTTAATGAGTCTCCTGACGTCATTGCTATGAGTATCCAGACTCGTTCATCTGTATCAAAAGCGGTTAAGACTACCTCATTAGCTTGTTCAGAATTCTTAGACTTAAATATAAATAGAGATAATATAAGGGAAGAACAGCTAAATTGTCCAACTCTTCAACCTATCAGGGAAAACGTCAAAAGCGGAAAACATGTGAGAGTAAAATCGTGCACAGTAAAATTTACAGGGTATGTCTTGAGAGCAAATATGATTACGAAATTGGATGTAAGTAGCTTGTTATTCCTGAAAAGTACAGGATTCCCGTCCTAAATCTGGCTCATGATTCACTGACTGCTGTATTTTCCAAATTCTTCTGGCCCAGTGCTGGCGCTCATATTAAGAGATATTGCAGATCATGCCCAATATGTCAGAAATTTTCAGCCAAGGGAACTGTACGTAAAGTACCTATAAAGAATCTCCCCATTATTTCCGAATACTTTTCACGCGTTGCCATAGATTTAGTCGGACTTTTTTCACCTGGTTCAGATAGAGGAAACAAATATGTGCTTACTTTAATAGACTACGCTATACGATGTCCCGAAGCTGTACCTCTGAAAAACATTGATACAGTAACCGTTGCAAAAAGCTTGGTAGAAGTATTCTCGAGAGTTGGTGTCCCGAGAGAGATCTTATCTGACCGCGGTTCTCAATTCAAATTTGATCTCATGAGTGAAATTCTCAGAATGTTTTCAGATAAAGCCCTTATCATGCTTCATGTAATGGCGCTGTAGAAAGACTGAATGGTATCTTAAAGTCAATGATAAAGAAGATTTGCGTAGATCACCCGAAAGATTGGGATCGCAATATACCTGCTGCCCTATTTTCCTACAGAGAAATTCGGAACGACAGTCTTAATTCTCCCCATTTGAATTATTGTAGGGACGTCAGATTTGTGGACCTTTAACAATTTTACACGAGCTATGGACAAAAGATGACATCGATAGTGACATAGAAACTACCTATCAGATGTTTTAGATTGACAGCGGCAAAAGCGACAGTTAAATTGCTCAGGTATGCGTAGTTGAAGAAGTATACCAAGTGGGTGATAGCTGTGAACCAGTTTATTTTGACACAGATGGTATTACTAACATAAATTTTGGTAATAAACGAACTGAAATTCAAATTGGCGAATTGAAAGGTATTTTGAGTAAATTTACAGGTGTACTGACTGTCAAACCGGGTCTAACAAATACAATAGAACATGTCATTAATATGAACTCTAGTAAACCTGTGCATAAGAAACCATATCCTTTCTCTAACAGCCTAGTTAATGATTTCAACATTGAGATTGACAAAATGTTAGACATTAACATTATTGAACCTTCAACATCTGCATTTTCTTCTCCTGTCGATGGTGAAAAAAAGTGATGGGTCGTGGAGAGTTTGCATTGATTTTAGAGCCCTAAATGACGTGAATGACTTAGATGATGTTCAGGGTGAAAGCCCATGCCTAATACGGAAGAGCTCTTGGAAGATATTTATTTCATTGAAATAGATCTTTGCAGAGGATATTGGCAAATACCCTTATCGAAAGACTCGAAGATGTATACTGCGTTTGCTACTCATAGGGGTCTCATGCAATTCAGAGTTATGCCTTTTGGATTAAAGTCTGCTTGTGCAACCTTCATAAGACTTATAGGAAAGTGGTCTCTGAATTGAAAAATACTGACTGTTATTTTGATAACATTGTAATCCATAATAATGATTGGTCTGAACACCTACAGGACGTGAAAGATCTTTTGCTGCGTCTACGTAAGCATGGTTTAACTGCAAGCCTTATTAAGTGTTTCTTTGTTTTTTCCAAAATTAAATATTGGGGAATTTTGTTAGGAGATAACTGT
>NC_061858.1:13542425-13549925 GCF_019202785.1 Penaeus chinensis
AATGTGAGTGTGTTTGACGGCGTGTGCAATAATGAAATAAGAAACATTAAACACGACTGTCTTTTTTGTATTAAACATTCTGGTTCATTGTAAAGAAACAGTGACAGAAAACTACCAGAAAGTTAATACTAAAATATTACTAAATTGCTTTCTTGTTCAGAAAATCCTGTGAGTTAAGAGCTTCTTTGAAATATGTGTAGGTATTTCTGATGCATGCTTAAATTATTATCCATTTTTGATCTTTTAATTCTGTTTTGACTATATATTTTATTCATTCATTTACTGATTGTTCATTTTGCTATTTCTGTTCTCAGGACTAAGGAAGGGAAAACTTGTAGTGTGTAGACAAATCATCCGCCGCCGGCGGGGGTGCATAGCCGGATATAGCCTTCGCTTCCAGCCACGGGGAACCCTCATGACGAACCTTCAGGCAGGCCCTCGGCTCCACTCTCGCTCCACGAGACAGATTGGTCGAGCTGATCAAGCCAGTCCGGATTTTCATGTTTCTTGCCCCGGTTTCTCTATTCGATCTTTTGATATATAAGTTATATTTTGATATATGAGTTATTTTGCCTTTTGTGGACACCCGTTATGTTACCTGTTGTCTGTATAGGTAATAGTCAGTTTTGGTAACTTCCTTGTATGATTTTATGGATTAGAATACATGTGTCATAGTTATATTTCTGTTGTACTTTTAGCCATTTTAGTTTGTTTATATGTGGTGTGATGTGGTCATATTTTTTAAAATTTCTAAGAGCTACTCTTGCCGCGAAGTTCTGTTGGTATAGTGGAGCCCCAGATGTTTACACAGTAATTAATGATACTAAACGTTAGTGTTGGTATAATGACAATTCTTATTTCTGAGGATATTTTATTGTAAATGTGATTTAAGTATATCAGTGTCCATTCATTTTCTGTAGATGTGGTCAATATGTGTCTCAAAGGTCATGTATCTGTCTGTGTGTACTCTTTTTTTTTATTATTATTGTGCTGGTTTTTATGTAGCAAACTTGGAATTCTATAACTGTATTTGTGAGTATTTCTGCTATGTTCTCACGGCTGCCTCTTAAAATACATTGTGTTTTATATGGCCTTAGCTTCAACCCTTGCTTTGATTGAGTTAGGGTCTGTCTGTGTTTACAGAAGCAGCGTAAAGAAATTGAGAGAAGTCGGCGTACTGTATAACTGGCTAAAGATCATTAATTGAGTTCTCATGGCCAGATCAATTTTGAAACAAAAGCTATCAACTTCGTGATTCGTTTGTTTGTTAAGGAGGTATTCATGGCTGGCACTATCAAAGACCTTCGATAAATCACACAGAGTGAGCAAATTTATTTGGTTGTTGTCTATATTATTATAAATTGCATTTGTGACTTTCAGTAATGCTGTTTCGTTTGAAAGTTTACTTCTAAAACGTATTGCGTGTTTGATGGCAGGTTATTCGCTTCCAAAAATGCTGCTTACTGGTTTGCAACTTGTTTTCGAGAACTTTAGATAATACTGGTAGTATAGTGATAGGTCGATAATAATCTACTTCGTCTCTATCACTGAAAGTAGGTGTTATGATACCATATTTCCAAAGTGATGGATAAGCACCAGTAACTATAGGTGTATTAGTAATGACTGTCAGTATGCAATTGCTGGTAGACTATCGTTCATGCAATGCCATCCATTCTTACGGAACTTTCTTTCTGGAGTGTTTTATGGTTAGGATAATTATTTCTACTTATTTCTGAAAATGTTTGTTATAAGGCTCGTTTCATTAATGTTTCGTTGATATGTGGAGGCAGTTATCTGTTCATAAGTGTGTCTATGTTCTTTATGGAATTTAGAAAAAATGTCTGTGTTTTTTTGTTGTTTTTTTGGTACTAATTAATACACTAGTTTCCGTGTTTCGGCAGAATCGTCCCTATATTCATTGAACTTGCTTTTAAAATAATTTGTTTTCCCACAGTGGATGAGTGTTTTCACATTTTTGTTCATATTCAGCCTGACGTCTAACTGTTTTTGTTTTAAAAAGAGCGGAGGTATCTATGCTGTTTTCATCACATCTGTTAGAATGGCAACGTGTCTGTCAACGTCATCTGAAAAAAAAATTGAAAGTGACGATTCGTTGACTATAACATTTTGGCAGAGTAATTGAGGATTGTATCGCGTTAAGTTTTAGTGATTGGTTTAAAGCTCGTGATCTGCAATTTGGCATTGCATGGCGTCTATGTGGAGTATAGCATTGGGACTATTTGTTATTATAACATCTAATATGGATGAGGTATTGAGGTATTTAATTTATTTTTATTTATTATCCCATACAACTTAACATTTGAATTTTTGGATCATCATTTAAGTCACCAAAAATGAAAAGAGTTTTTTTTCTTTATTGACATTTTCCTGAAAATATCAATAGATAGTCAACAAATTTCGTGATAGACAAATACACCTGATGATGGCCGGCAACTTGCAAAGGTTTTGGCGAGTGGCGTTCCTTCCTTGTTTTTCTTCTTTGTTTCCTAGAGTTGACGCGAATGAAACCTTCTTCATCTTGGTGGGGTTGTGGCTGCTCGTTTGTTTGTTGCTATGTTTCTATAGTTCTATGTAGTTGTTGATAACTAGCGATGTTGCTTTTGGAGTAGGAGAGGTAGTAGGTGGGGCAGGTACTCCAGGCATGTGGTGGTGTGTCGTATCTTCCCACTGGCGGTTTGGTGGAAGATGTTTGTGCTTGGTCTTACATTTACTACTGTAGCTTCTTTTGGGTGTTACTTCTTTTGGGTGTTACAAGATATGGATGTCTTAACATCGTTGGGCAAACGCTTGCGTGGCTCCGGACGAGGGGAGGCTGGTATGTCAGTAAGGTCGTGAGTCTGCTGGGTCGGAGTTGGTAGAGAGGGGGGGACGGAATGTCGGAAGTTGGGGTGAGCTAGGGGAGGCGTTGGTCGTGGGTACTGCCATGGAAGGTGTAGGGAGAGTGTGGTTGTTGTGTGTTCATTTTGTGGTGTGAAGGTAGAGGGCATTCTGACAGGGGTTGGGGATGCGAAGGGAAAGATTGGTAGGCAGACTGATCATGGGCAGGGGGTGGCCAGAGTAGCATAGAGTAGAGAGCAGTGGGACCCCAGAGTAGCATAGAGTAGAGAGTAGCGGGAGTGTCTGTTGTTGTTGCAGCAAGCTCTATATTGTCCATTTTTAAGCACTGAACGATCATGGTATGCACAATGAAGTTTGTCATTTTTTTAATGTCATTAATCATGTTGTTGTTTTTTAATTCTTCCAGAGTCTAATTATATATATAATGACATTGTAGGCATTGTCGATTTCATCCTGGCTGTACATTTTCCAGATTTATTCACATAAAACCATCCATGCCCATACTTTTTTTGTCCCAATAAAGCATAAGATCATGTTCAGCACTTTGGTCATGCTAATTTGTTGCATTGTTTTCACTGCTTTCACTATATTCACTGGTTTCATTATTTCAGATCTGGCTGCTGTAGATTGCCTGTCCTCATGGGCGCGAAGGCAGCTTTGACCTGAGCTGCTAAGGAGCCCATATCCTAAGGCAGAGGTCCCATTACCGGGGTGGGTTGTCAGATTACCCTCTGACTCTGCAGGACTATGAGATGTCATGGTTTGCTGAGCTGTTAGGCAGCGGTGGAGAGGAGGCAAAAACGCGTCTGTTCATCACGGCGGTGATCCGGCATAGAGACTTGTTACAAAAAGCTTCAAGATGAGACTAGTTTGCGTCCAAGTTTCGCTTCCATAGAGAAAAACTGGCAGTATGAAGGCCTTGGAGACATGTAGCTTGGTATTTCTGCATAGATATTAACATTTCCAACTGACTTCTTGGTCTAGCATTATCTGCCGCGTCAACAGCTAAGGTTATTAGCGGCGAATACTTTGTTGGATTGAAATGATAAGATATTTAAAACGTAAAAAATCAGTCACACAATGTTTTTTAAATAATAATAAATAAAACTAAATATTTTATTAAATTCAAACCAAAGATACTATGTTCTAAATGTATAAATTATTGCATAAATATTATGCATAATTTAATTTTACTAAATATATTAGTCACCCCTAGGACACTAATAAGACTTTCCATGTCACAATCCTCCCCCAACATATTTCCAGTATATGGGGGAGACATGTACACTGAGAATGATGCACACCTTTCCAATACATGTGCAACTGTTAATGGCTCTTGGCATCCCTCACAACGTGCTTCATTTTTAGTCATCAATGGTCCAAGAGTCAATCTTGTGTGCCCGTTCTCAGCCTTGATAACATAACTTCTACTTGTCAAGGTCTGTGGTTTGTGGGAGTGGAAAACGAGCATCACAGGATTGAGCGGCAGCTGCCTTGGCCCTCCGATCAACTTGCTCATTCCCACGGATTCCAACATGCGCTGGCACCCAACCCAAAGGTATCTTCTTATGGGTTGACATCAGTGCAAGCTACTCTTGAGCCTCTATTACCACTGGATGTGATGAGGTTAAGCTCTTGATTACTTGCATGGCACTACGTGAGTCGCAATAAATAACAAAAGAATGGTTCCTAAGGTCTCTAGTCATCTTGACTGCTGCAGTGAAGATCGAGGCTGATCGAGAAAGACTGCCAATTGCAATCTTCTTCCTGTTCAACGCTGCAAATCCCACACCATTTTCAGATTTCAAACCATCTGAATATATTGCATCTGATCCTTGGTACTTTGAAGTGTGTTGAAGAAATCTCTCCCTGATTTCTGCTTTGGATCTCTCCCCCGGTTCTATTCTGACTAAATCCAGCTCAACTTAATTGGTTCAAAGGGGGAATTGGGGAGGCCCAACAACTAGAACCTTGGTGAGATTTAAATTGAGTTCTTCCACAAGATTCCTCATTTTCCTACCATAGGATTGGCTTTCCTCAAGGCTAACAGCTCAGAGACTTGGCCTACGCTACCATCACGATGTTCGATGTTCCACAACGACTCGAAGTTCTAGGATATGATGTACTGACTTGCCAGGAGTGAATCCAGACTGATCCAGTCTCTGGTATACTGAGCAGGGTGATGCCATGGTAGTTGCATTGATCCCTTTGCTCCTGCCAGAGAGGGATGACCAAACCCCTCAGCAGGTTAGGGGGAATGGAACCAGACTGCCAGATGGTAGTCAAGACCACCTCACTAATCGTAGTTACGGTAGGAGGTTCCTATTTAATTGGTGGTTCTAGCATGGTTATTATAATACCACTTGGATCCAGACTAAATGCTGGAGGGCCTGATCCCTGTAGAACTAGGAATGGCACATATCTGGGGCCTCCAGTGTTTTCAGTTAGATGAAATTCTACCTTGCCCTCGGGTGTTCGCCAATGCCCTTCTGTGTTGCATCAAGTTTTTTGCACATAACGGACTCCCACAGAGCTAATGGGTCCATCAGCTTTTCGAGTTTTGTGAACCGATCAGAGATTGCCGTGGTGAACCCAGAGAAGGAGGCTACTCCCGCTCCTGAGATCAGCTCCTGAGCCATGGGGACCAATAGACATCTCGTAGTCAGCTCAATCACAGCCAGATACCACATTGAAGTCGCCCAGTACGATGTGTTTATCTCGCCTGGGATATTTGTCTGCCACTGATGTGAGTTTGGTGTTTACCTTAATACACTTGTCAACCAGCGTTATCTTTACTACCGACAGCTAAAGTCGGCTGGAGATGGTGACCATTGTCCGAGCTCGACCAGTAGTAGGTACCCACTCATACTGATCGTGCCACTGCCAGGGCAGCCACCTCACCTTACAACCGCTTTAGTTCCCTCAAAAACAGGGGTAACTGCTCATCCTGCTGCAACGACTGGATGTTTCAATCTTCTACTCATATAGGTCACCTGAGGTCTAGCCTAAGGTAGTCACTACGGAAGGATGCCACCTTTGCCCTCCCCGCCGACGCTGCCCCATATAATGGATGACGGAAGGCTGTGGGTTTTCTTTGAGCTTTGCCCCACATGCCTCATAAGGTGTTATATATATGTGTGTGTGTGTGTGTGTCTATTTATATATATACATATACGTATATATGTATGCATATATATATACATATAAATGTATGTATATGTACTTAGGCATATATATGTGTATATATATACATAAATATATATATATATATATATATATATATATATATATATACTTAAGCACACACAAACACACACAATATATATATATATATATATATATATATATTATATATGTGTGTGTGTGTGTGTGTATATATATACTTAGTACATATATGTCTCTCTCTCTCACTCTCTCTCTCTCTCTCTCTCTCTCTATATATATATATATATATATATATATATCCATACATATATATGTAATATGATACATATATGTATATATATAAGCAGATATACATGAATATATATACATGCCTACACACATAAACATATATATGTATATATATTTATATATATACATATATGTAGATTTATATTCATGCGCGCCTGTGCGTGTAGGGGGGGGGGGGAAGGATATCTGTCTGTGAACACACACTCACTCAATCTGTGTGTGTGTTTATATAAACATATATATACATATATACATATACACTTGTGTGTATATGTATATATATAAATATATATATACACATACACACAGGTGTGTGTGTGTGTGTGTATATATGTATATACATATGTTTATATAAACACAAACACACACACGTATATATATATGTATATATATACATGTTTAAATATACATATCATTATCATTCATCATCATTTTGGAGCTAACGCCGGCAGGGGCGCATAGCCGCATCCACCCTTCGCTTCTACCTACGAGGATCCCTCATGGCGAGCCGCCAGGCAGGGGCCCGGCCCATCTCTAGTTCCTCACGACAGGTTTGATCGATCTGCCCAAGCCACGACCTTCTCGGTCGTCCCACAGGCCTCCTCCACCCAGGGTTGTCTCAGACAGAGACAACCTGATGGGCAGGATCATCCTGTGGGAGTCGAGCCAAGTGGCCATATAGCCTGAGTTGGCGATCACGGATTGTGCAAGTAACAGGTCCTGTACCGGTCTCACGGTGCAGCCGTTGGTTGGACACATGGTCCCGCCACTGTACCCCATGATCCGGTGCAAGGATCTGTTACAAGAGGCATCAAGACGAGATTCCAGAGCACAAGATAGTGTTCAAGTTTCACTATCATAGAGTAAAACTGGCAGAATCAGGACCTTGAAAACACGTAACTTGGTCCTTCTGCACAGGTACCGACATCTCCAAATACTCTTGTCGAGAGATTTCATGACCCCTGCTGCCAGGCCAATCCGTCTACTGACTTCTTGGTCTGACAGCCCAGAGTCGTGAAATGCACTACCGAGGTATATAAAGCTCTTTGTGACTTCGATGTTTTCACCGCAAGCATGTATCGACTGTACAGGGTCTCCTAGAAGGCCCCCAAAATCCTGGATCTTGGTCTTGGTCCAGGAGACCTCTAGCCCCAGGGGCTTCGCTTCATTGCTAAATGCATCAAGAGC
>NC_061858.1:13569925-13574925 GCF_019202785.1 Penaeus chinensis
CAACACCTCGCTCCTCGGCGCAGTCGTTCTCCATCATTACTATACAATAAAAAACATCTTGGTTGTCTACCTTAAGCTCGCCACTTACCATACTCGTGTAGGGCCCATCACTGGCTGTGTGATGTTCCTAAAGTGCAATGATGCACTTGTGTGTAATTCTTATCTCAAATAAATGACTTGTTTTCTGTACCTTATTTAGGAGCAAAAATGTAATTAAAATTCATCAAATCTTATTTAAGATTTAATATGCCACAAAATATTTTGATTTGTATTTTATGAAGTAATTCTATGATTACTTTTGCACAACAGCAAAATTAAACAACAAAGAATCGCATGAAGAACAAATTTATGTTCAATAAACTCGGCTGTACTTAACTGCTATTTTTAGTTATAAAATTATATTATCATAAAACAAAGGACAGGTTTTAATGCACTGATCCCTTTATGTTATTCTTATGCAATTCTGTGGTAAAAGAAGTGATGTGCTAAAATAAAGGTAGAATTTCCATATACTTTTCGATATCCACTTTTCAACAGTATACTCATTAATGTATATATAATGAAACTACTAACTTTCACACTTTACGAAAGTACTTGTACTTGTACTTAAGTATAGTGACAGGTACTTGGGCCCAACCCTGTATATCGCCAGCTTCTTTCCCTTCAAGACTGTGACAGTCTGGGTCATTGCAGTCATGGCGACCGTGACTTGACTTTCTTCTCTGCCTCTTCACTCAACCTCCCCAAGGCTGTTGCTATTGCAGTGACTATAGCATTCAACGGAAAAGTCATATCTTCCTCATCAAAGAGATGATCATTTCTTGGGGAGGCTTTAGTAGTGGTCTTAGAAGCTTTATTCGTTTGGTTCTTTTTCTGCACCTTTGGCATGGCTAGAAATTTCTTTTTGTTGGAGGCATCCGGTGTCAGCTTGGGGGCGGCTTCCTTCCTGTTAGGAGGTCGGGAGGTCTTTTCTCTTTTGTTTTGTCCCCAGACATAGGTGCCTGGGGGAGCAGGAACAAGGTTTGGTCGCTTTTTAGCAACCCCTTGTTGCCTGAGGGCCGCCTCCTTCCTGACAGAACAAGCCAGGCTCCAGGTATGATACCTCTGGGCACAGTTGGGACATTTGGCTGTTGTGTCCCTTAGTTTTTCCTTGTATGCCTTGAGGCACACCTCGGTGTTGTGTGCCTTGCTGCAGACACCACATTTAGGCTTGGTTGTGTAGCTAAACTGGTGGCCGTATTTTTGGCACTTAAAGCACCGAAGTGGTCCAGGCACATACGTAGGTGCCCCAGTTACCCAAATCAAGGGTAGTGGTTGGGGCTCCTTTCAGGGTCACCAGGACTTCCCTGGTTGGAGTCTTCCCTTTCGACATTCGAGAAGCCTCCACGACTTGAGGGTGTGATGTGATCAATTCCACATCATATGAAACTGAGAAGCCAAGTAGCCCCATCTTGACTCTTGTATCATTGGGATTCAGTGTTGAGAGACACACTTTCCTCCCATCTTTTTCTCTGCATCTCTAATGCTCTGACCAGTTGGTAGGCATTGTCGAAGCCTTCAGGTTTAGAGGGAACCTTGAACTGTGGAAAACGCCTAGGGAGTCCAGACTCTCCCTCAGAGTCTGTCTCCGGCCTTGGTCGTTTCGTTCCGCCCTTTCGGCTTTGGTCATGGGAGCAGCAGCTGTTTCGGCTGGTTTAGCTTGTGCTCCCATCTCGGTCAGAGAAGACGTCTTAGGAAAAATCAGAGGCCTTCCTGGCTTGGCTGCAGGCCTGGAGAGGCCAGCACGAGGGTCCATCTGCTGGACAATTTGATGGACAGACATATTTGTGGCTGATGGTTTCTCAGTCTTGTCCATTTTGGCAGCAGGAGTGATAGAGTCATCCTGTGCCTGGGGTTTTCTTTTGCCACCAGGAGCCACATATGGCTTCAGAGTGACTTTTTTTGTTTGCTTTTCCATGTAGTAGATCATTTCTTCATCCTCTCACAGGGAGTTCAACAAGGGGAAGCTCAATGTTAGAGCCAGCGTCTAACAGCTATAGGATATACGCAGCCAATAGCCATTATAACAGCTTTCACAGACGAGTGTGAGTTCCACGGCGGCATGACTGCTTGACCCTAGCCTCCCTAAGCTGATTGCCCTGATTAGGCCAGGCTCAGGCCACCTGTCTTGCTGGAATAGAGGACCAAAGAGGCGTGTTGCTAGCCGCAGGGTATACTCATTTATGGCATTGCTCAACCTCCAGGACTCCACAGTCTCCACAGCGCACAAGGCTGACACGCACGGCAAACACGTGGGTAGGTGTAAACCTCTGGGGAGAGACCAGGGATTTACAAGACATTGTTTGGAACCCTTTTGCTGATACCTCTAAAACAGCCACCCAAAGGCTGTTTCACCTCAGTGAGGGAAGGGAGGCGTTGCACCTTTTCCAGATAGTTCCTTTCATCCCTCTGAAACAACCACCCAAAAGTTTCACCTCAGTGAGGGAAGAAAGGACCTGTACCTTTTCCAAGTGAATCCCTCTTCCCTCTGAAACAGCCACCCAAAGGCTGTTTCATCGCAGTGAGGGAAGAGAGGTCCTGCACCTATTCAAGGAGGTTCCTTCATCCCTTTGAGACAGCCACCAAAAGGTTGATTCACCACAGTGAGGGAGGAGAGAAACTACCTTTCGAGGTGGTTCCTGTGATGGAATGGGAAAATGGTGTTCAATCTAGCAGGTGCTAATTAAATAGAACGAGGGTGAGGTGGCTGAGGGGTTCAGAAAGGAAGGGGCATCTACCTGCCTATTCGTTCCTATGCGAAAAATGGCAGAGTGGCAGTCATCAGATGGTCTGCCATACCAGTACCTAGCAATAGTGGCAGGACAATACGCAATTGAGATTTGCGAAGATCTAGCTTCGCCCGGGCCTTCCATATATGGCCCGGCCTGTGTCGGTTTTTCTATGGATGTCTCATTTTTTTCTCTGACACTCGGTGCTTACTGTGGCGGCGTGATTGTCCCTGTCTCAGAAATTCTGTATGTAGTATACCAGGGTGGCATTCCACTTGCCACAATGCATGCAACACCTCTCTTCACGGTCTATTGTCTCTATGATCTGCCATGCACAGTGATACCTAGTCTGATTCTGTGAAGAATGACTTCGGTATCTCTATTGATTACTTCAGAGAGTGCCAATGGCCTGTGGCGTCTGAGTACCATCTGGTCGAGAGGGAGGATCTCATTTTCTCTCTGTGAAGCTGCAGGAGGAAGGTACAAGCGGCCGCAGGATACTCCTCTTTTAGTATTTTTCGGCTTGGTTGTATGATCAAGGGATTTTAAAGCACACCCCTTCCAATAGCGGATACTCTGTCAGTAAGCTCATTCCCTCTGATGCCAATGTGGCTGGGGACCCAGTTAATGATAATTCTTCTACCCTGAGCAAGAATTCTGTGCGCTATGGTAAGCACAGTGGTCAGGAAGTAGACTTTGTCTTTGGGTGAGTTGCGTTGAAGACAGTCAGTGGCTGCCTTGGAGTCCGTATGTATGACCATGTGTCCTTCCCTCAGGGATGCTCCCATGATCGCAATTGCCTCTGCCTGTAGCGAGGAGGCGTTGTCTGTTACCCCCTTGGATTTTGTGGCATCCCTTGCTGCAAAGCCGGTGCCTGCAGTGTGGCTCAAGGGATCGACTGATCCATCTGTGAAGTATGTTCTACTACACGGAGTGATGGCTGCAATGACCCTCTCGGCTTCTGCCTTTAGACTGTTCATAGGGTATTGATTCTTTCTCATTGAGAGGCTCATAATAGAGAACTCTTTCAAGGTTTGTGCTCACGGCGAGGCTTCGATAAAGTCAGGGTGGGGGGAGTTCAGCTCTTAGCAAATAGCTGTTCTTTGAGCTGTGTGAGACAGCCAGGAGTTGTTTGCAAAGAGCTCGTCGTCTTGTTCTAGGTGTCTGACTAATTTAGGCTTGTGTTCATGATCATAATACCTTTAAAACCCCTGTTTACAGAAAACCTACTTTCACTGGTCTTGGTTTAATAATTTATCTTTCTTACCTATGATGTTTAAAGTTAATGCAGTCATAACATTGTTGTACAGATGTGTTTAAATTTGTTCAGATCGGCATTTTTTTAAGCTTTTAGAAATCTTTTCTTTTAAAAATAAATTCCCTTTGGCTGTCATTCAAAATTATAAGACTATTCTTAAATAAGATGCTTTGCCCAGAACCAATGTGCCTCAGGATATCCGATACCTTAAACTTAAACATACTATGGACACACAATCTTTGCCTTACGGGAAAAAAAAACTACTTAGCTACCTTTTCCCTCAAATCATTTTCAGAATGAAATTTACCAATTCTAAAATAATTCTTTCGTGTTTTCCCGACAAAAAACAAAAACATCTATGCTCAAACGTAGTATATTCTCACAAATGTTCTAGCTGTAAAGCTAGATATATAGGTTTAACAACAAGGAATCTAATGATGAGATATTGTGAGCATACCTTACGTTCACTATCCTCTCCAACGTACTCATTACTCCCAGATCACTCTCTTAAAACAAACCCTGTAATAAAACAAGGTGATTTCACTATAATGAGAAAAGCAAAAGATATACACGATCTAAGAATCGTATAATTATTATTGATTGAAGAAATAAAACTAGACAAACAACAATGATAGGTCAGCTACTCTTTATACCCTGAAATATTTTGCACACGACCCCCCCCCCTACCCCACCCCTACTCCCTCACTCACCTACAACAGACATCCAGGCTTTCAAACTTCTGTAAACTGTCGTCACATCAACGTGACACATAACATCTTATTTATCGTCAATGTTTAGTATTTCTCCAAAGTTTCTTTTTAAAATTTGCGTTGCTGTTGTATTCTGTTTTCTTATTTTCGTTTTACTTGATAAAATTATTCATTTGATATTAATATACATAGTTTTACAAATGTGTTACTCTTGTATATGCAGATTCTGATGATGGACGCAGCTGATATCCGAAAACTTAATAA
>NC_061858.1:13582425-13584925 GCF_019202785.1 Penaeus chinensis
GCATCCTGAAACCCCTCACACTTTGATACACTGTTTGATGTTATATAAAGTTTGCTGAAAAACACGATTTTCTTAGCTTCACATAAAAGTCAATAGAAAACCTTTAAAGTACTTAGTATGCAGGTATGCTATTTGATGATAGCAATACATTGTGGAAGCTTTAAAAAAGTGAAAAAGTAACTTACTACTCTGCAACTTAATCTGTTTATACACACCACACTTCGCTTCGCAATGTTGTGGAATGTATTTCTTACATTCAGTTAAAACATTTTTTTTTTCATATTACATACAGAGTTCTCCATAAGAAAAGTGGAAGTTATATAAGGTTTGGTTCGTATCGTATGTACCGCAAGAGAGCTTCGTGCCTGAATCAGACAACTAATTCAGGGATCACAGACGTTTACTTGTCTTATTGACTTAATTAAATCAAGATACACAACCCTTGTAATTCTTTGAGTCTGTAAGGTTATATCATAAAGATTTGATTTTGAAGAACTTCATCCCACCGAAGTCAATAACACCCTACTGCTTTTATGTTCTACAATGAGGAATATGGAGCATGTTTTCTGTTTATCTAATCGGTGTTTGGTAGCGAAAAAAAACAGTCACTTCATTAGTACAATTAGCCTCTATAAGATGGCGTGGTCACGGCCCACGATAAGCATTTACATAGGTATCAACAATTTTGCAAAGATACTTATTTGATTTAGCTGCCATACATCGATTTATAAAGAATTAAGCGTTTTCATGTTTGAAGAAATATGCTGCCGACGGATACGACGGGTAGACACGTGCTTTGCCCACTGTTAGTACTTGTTTGATTGTTTAGACACATAGATGGCTATACTTGTACTAAGTCACCAATGAGCCAGTTAGGAGTACTGCCCGTCTCGCCCGTTCACCCTTTTCTTTGATTTACGAAATATTTTACATTATCTTATTTTGCTGTTACTAATATTAAAAAACATTATAATAATTATAATGTTTATGATAAAAATAACACCATCGATATCCATAGCACTAGTAAAAAACACGTTTTTCCCGCCAATTCAAATCACGTATGGTCACAAGGTCTATTAATTGACTCCTTTGTGGCTAAGCACTAGCAGAGCCATCTATGAGCAGACATTTCACAAAAAATATGGGAAATGGGCACAGCATTTTCCCCATTTTTTGTTCATTTTCCCCGACGGCATTGGGTTAATTGAAAATAAAGTGATAAAAGAGAGGGGACATACTGCCTCATCTCCATAGGTGTTGCCATGCCGATAAACAAGCAATTCCAGGAAATCACATTTTGAAGTTTGAAGAAAACGAAAGACGAAATGGCTTACATAGTTTCCAAAAGTATTTACTAATACACTTGTTGATCATTTGTGTTCTACAAATCACACCCCTTGTTACAATCGGCCAGTGGTTTTCGCCTCATTCATAAAAAACACTATTTACTTTAAGTTTACATCGATGTTGTTGCCAGATGTACAAAAGTGGGACCCAGCAAGTGTACTGAAGTATAATTCCGTAACTGTACCTTGATCTTGGGCCTACTTGGCCTATTTGTTAATCGGTCCTTGTGCACACACACACACACACAATATATATATATATATATGAGTGTGCGTATGTGTGTGTGTGTGTGTGTGTGTGTGTGTGTGTGTGTGTGTGTGTGTGTGCGCGCGCGCGCGCAGAAATACGAAGTCATTATTTTGTGATTAGGCATTAGATCAGCTGAGCGAGAAAATATGTTTGTTGTTTCAGCTAGAACAACTACTAGCTGAGTGGTTCCAAAGAGGGTGAAAAGTTTAAAAACGCATTCCCAATATATGTGCTGTATCATATCTATCTTGAAAGAATGAGAATTTAATCTTTCTCTCTACTTTCATCTTTTTCGTACGCATATATATTTTCCTTGTGTTTGTCAGTGCCTGTTAAAGCTATGATAAATTATCTTGATGTATGTACGATAGAAATACTCATTTTCCAAGAAGTGAAGTGATCTAAACTTTTATTTGTCCACCTGGAACTTGAGTAGTTAGAAGAGAGATAGACCATCTATAAAATAGAAAGAATACGAAATCGTATATTTGATACTCTTTATGCTAATGAATCTTCTTATATTCCAGAATATTCATTTCGCGGCTGATGCTAATATATGCTAAACAAGAAAAAAATATGTCCGATGGTATATATGTCATAATGACATTTGGGAAATCTGAGGTGAAAACGAGGCTGCCAAGCTGAAACCTATTTCAAGATGAAATTGCAAATAGAGGCCTCATCATTTGGGACGAGGGAGAGTAATTTCTCTCCTAGAGAAATAACCAGAAAGCCGGGTATCTCCTGCTCGATGGTATGCACGTGAATCATGTAGGAGGAGGCGGGCCACCCTAAACGACCGCCCTTATTCCGGATGCCCCTTCACCAATGCAACCTACAGCTCCCGCTAACAAGCAGCACAGTGAAGAAAACGACTACATGAGATTCACCACAGAGCGTTACC
>NC_061858.1:13599925-13602425 GCF_019202785.1 Penaeus chinensis
CTTTTATACCCCGGGAGTGCGCGTGGAGCAGTTATTATTATCTGCCACGCGGCAGCCCGGGTCACACTTGGTGCGGCCCCTTGCCCACCGCATGGGCCCGCCAGCGTGGGAGCCATACGTGCTTATGTACACAGTATAGTGTGTGTGTGTGTGTGTGTGTGTATGTGTGTGTGTGTGTGTGTGTGTGTGTGTGTGTGTGTGTGTGTGTGTGTGTGTGTGTGCGTGTGTGTGTGAGTGTGTGTGTGTGTGTGTGTTTATGTTTAAGCTTATCGTGTTTTTCAAAAATTCGCTGAAAAAATCGCCGGCATTAAAGATAGGTAAGAATATAGCAAGAGTCATATTGTCCAATGTGCATTATTAGCATCTTTATTTATATTGTTGCCTTTGTTGTCATTGTTGTTATCATTATTATCATTGTTATAGTAATTGTTGTTGTTTTTTATTATTACCATTACTATTACCATCATTCCTTTGAAATTAATCTTAATGTTATTGTTATTATCCTTATTGTTGTTTTGCTGTTGTTGTTTTTTTATTGTCTTTATTATTGTTATTATTATCGTTTTTATTAGCATTTCATTTTATTATCATTATTTGTATTATCAATATTATTATTATTATCATTATTATTATTATTATTATTATTATTATTATTATTATTATTATTATTATTATTATTATTATTATTATTATCATTATCATTATTATCATTGTTATTACTATTATTATTATCATTATTATCATTATTATTATTATTATTATTATCATTATTATTATTATCATGTTTATTATTATTTGTATTACTGTTATATTTTATTATCATCCTTATTATTTTTATTATTATCGATATTCTTATTGCTATTATTGTTATTTTTTTCTTATTCTTATTCTTATTATTATTATAATTTTTATTATATTTTTATTATTATTATCATTGTTTTATTATTATTATTACTATTATTATTATCATTATTATTATTGTTATTACTATTATCATAATTATCATTATTTTCGGTGTGTGTCCGTCAGAATGCCTGGCGTCTTCTGATCTGCACTAATTGTCAAATTGCAGTGAACCTATACAATTTACAGAGCTGATCGCTTCAAATGAGGATGCATGAATTTCCTTTTTTAGACATTTAAAGTTTCTGTCTCCATTGCTTATGAAATAGTCGTGAATGTGTGCTTTTTATAAGTGATACTGTCCTATGAATCACCACCAACTCCGTGACGTCACATAGCCTGAGGCACGAGTTAGGAAGGAATATCCTGTCCGCGTCGCTGTGGCAACCCGTTACAAGGAATTCCAGAATTCCCTTGACGGGAAAGCAATCTACACACACGCGATGTCAAATTAGCATAATATAACTATATGCTTTCCATTTTAGTTGTTTTTAAAGAAATATCAAAGATGATAATCAATGAATTGTTAGCATACGCAATGCACCGCGTCAATTCCAATGCACCTGAGAACATAAAGCGCATGTTGCTAAACTTTTATAGTGCCGATGAGATCGTAAGTATAAAGAAGGCACTATGCGATGACTGTGGATCTCTCCTCGAAGGCTACCAAGAAAGGAAGTCGACCGACAAAAAGGCCTGTGTCAGTGCCTTAGATCGAGGATATTTTGGAGGGACTAAATACTAAATACTAGATTTGCCTTGGAAAAAATAATGGAGACTTTAGATGATAAAAATAATGACAGAATCTGCAGAAGTGGCCTTGTTAAAAGGACTTTGTTAAGTCTTTAAAGGAAAAATCTAGTTTTTGGCAATGTATGGGAAAATGCAGGGTGTCCTAACTCGGGTCTGCTAGCAGATTTAAGAAAATTTAATACATCTAGGTATCATTGGGCTATTAAATAAATTAAACAGAATTCAGATACAATTATTAAAGAAAAGACACCAACAGTTTATTAGGCAAATCTTTCAAAAATTCTGAAAGACAGCCAAGAAAATTAATGTTGATGGTAATAGTTAATCTCCTAATATTAATGGTTTATCTGCTGGCCATGATATTGCAGTGAGGTTTCGTAACATATATGCAGATTTGTAAAGCAGTGTTCCGGATCCTGACTTGGCAACTATTGTTCATGTCACGGAGATATGCACACCTACCGATGTGTTTCTTGTCACCTTGTCACGTCTTTAATGACCAGGAATGTTGTTCGAAGTTTCAACAAGGGGAAGAAGGATAAGACATAAAATGTAGATAGCGACTATTTCTCATCTTAAGTAATATATTTTCTGCAATGTTACATCACAGCTGTACTAATATTTTGTTTAATAGGGCTGTTATTAAACCAATACCCAGAGATAATCATAATTGTTATTTTGATCATCATCATTATTATGATTATTATTATTATTGCTTTTATTATTATCGTCATCATCCCTATCATTAACCTATTGCCGCCGGGAAATGAATATACAATGGGGAAAATGCTGTGCTCATTTTTTATATTTTTGGTGAAATGTCTCTACATATAGATGGCTCTGC
>NC_061858.1:13617425-13624925 GCF_019202785.1 Penaeus chinensis
TGTGTGTGTGTGTGTGTGTGTGTGTGTGTGTGAGTGTGCATACTTATGTAGTAGACACTCGATGGCTTAGTCATCATCACGCGAACAGCTCGAGTATGTTTATGTTAATTTAACTATTGCTTGTCTGGTGATCATGATTCTCTTCTCTAAATCATTTATTAGCTCTGAGACATTGAACAATGAATTACTTTTATAATGTTTGTTCTGGTTTATAAAATTTGATTCATGTAGATATAACGTAATTTTGAATATTGTTGATTTTGTTTTCATCACGTTTCATGACTGATAATTGTATAACAGTAAGTCATAACTGTCTGTATTTAAAGAGTTAAGAATTTTACCTCATCTATTTTTTCCGCATAAACTTTGGCATTATAATCTTATTATATTGCGTAGATAATATTTTAGCTAATCAATGTATTTTACAAAGATTTAACTCAAACTTCTCTGTTTTTCAAGAGTTAAGAATTTTATCTCATCTATTTTTTTTCCACATAAACTTTGGTATTATGATTGTATTATATTGCGTCGATAATATTTAGTTAATCAACGTATTTTACAAATATTTAACTCAAATCTTGAATTGCACTAATCAATAGCATTACTATTGTCATTTTGAAATCGTTGATTATTTAAAGTTACACTATAATTAATTAGAATATTTAAACATGTATTAAGCTAAAATAATGTCTTGATAATGAAGAGTATTTAATAAAATGATGTGGAATATATGTCTGTGTTTATATATGTATGCTTATATATATACATATATATATACATATTATATATATATATATATATATATATATATATATATATATATATACACACATACTTGTGTATATGTATATATACATATATATACACACATACATGCATATATATATATATATATATATATATATATATATATATATATATATATACATATATATATATACACACACATATATATATATATATATATATATATATATATATATATATATATATATATAGCATCGTCATTACGGTCCATTGTAGGCAAAAAAAGGGTCGTCGGAAAATCGTGAACGCAATATGGGTATGAAGTCTAATCATTATAAAATTAAATTCTTGGGCCTATATCAAGCAAATTAATACCCAATACAAAACAATAATGGCATACAGCATTACAAACATAGAAAATTAATACAATTAATACATAGATAGGCGTCTTTGTATTAATTTCTCATGGCCCAACGCAGAAAGTAATGTAACAATCTGGGCTATTGTTAAAACAGGATGGTCGGGCAATGGATTACGGCAATATCAAATCTGACCAATATATAAATTGAGTACATTTTCTATACTGGACCAATGTCAGCAAAATAATGATGGACTGATATATGATGACAGCAGCATACAGTATAACATGCAGATTTTGGCATCATAATATTTCACCGACATGTCCTCTTTATCTTCTTTCCGTGCTGGGCAAATATGGATGAAACAATTTTTGGCCAGTACAGTCATAATGACATACAGCACAGCAAAAGGATTAAGGCGTCATTATGTCTTGCGATGCATAACATTCGTCTATCTCCTATGCAGAGCAAATAATAATTCTGGCTTAGTGTACAATAATAATGACAAACAGATTAGGGCGCCATTATGTCTCGCCGATACATAAACTATTTATATTCCGTACCAGGCAAATTTCAGGAAGAAAACTTCGGGCTAGTATATAGGAATAAAGGGATAAAGCAAAACAAATGCATTACGGCATCATGTCCATGTTTAAATTTCCCCTACCTTCTATGCTGTGCCAACTTCGGAAAGGCAGTTTTGGGCCTTCACATAACGATAACGACATACAGCATAACAAACGGATTACGGCATCATTATGTTTTGCCAGCATATAAATTTGATCTATTTCCCATATGAGTCAATTTCAATAAGGCAATTTCGGGCCGGTATACTATGATTTTTTTTTTTTTTTTTTTTTTCATACAGCATAATAAATGGATTACGGCGTCATCGTGTCTCGAGAATACATAAAGTTTATCTGTTTTCCACAATGTGCCGATTTTAATAAGGCAATTTCGGCCCAACGAATCAACATACAGCATAAGAAAAAGGATTACAACATCATGGCTTACCGATATCATAATTTCATCTTCCATGCTGGTCCAATTTCAGTGAGCCAGTTTTGGGCCACATAATGATAATGGCATAAAGCATAACATCATTATGTCTCACCAACATATAAACTGTTATCTATTTTCTATGTTGGGCCAGTTTCAAAAAAGAAAAAAATCATCCAATGAACAATGATAATGGCATAAGAAGCTATTATTTTTAGATAGAATATATACTTTTATCTACATTTGCATGCCGGGCTACTTTCGGAAAGGCAATTTCATGATACTGGCACCCTTTATGACGAACGCATTGTAATAAGGCATTACAGGGTCATTATAAAGTCTTACAAACATAAGTCATTTGAATTTCTTTATAGAACTAACACATAAACATACGTTTATAACCCAATTATCTATGCTAGCCATGGATAAATGCGCTTCTATGTTTTGATTTTTTTTTTTTTTTTTTTAAGGTAGTCTTCTTAAAGATACATATCCTAAATTCAAACATCGTCATATACCATGAAAAATAAGTTGCTTATTATGAATAAAAGCAATCGAGTCAACATAATAATGGCATACACCATTACAAACACTTTATACGGCAAAGGTATATTGGGCAAAGGTATAGAAAAGTAATTCAAGTAATGCAATTGTTGATATGCTTGTATCAATTTCTCATTTTCTAATTAACATATAACAATACAAATAACAACAATCATAACAAAGTTTATAACACAATGTTTATAACTGATGGTAATAGTTAATAACAATAATAATGATGAATAAGTTGATAATAATGATAATAATAAAATTAATAATAATGATGATGATAGTGAGGATAATAATACTAGTAATAATGATAATCAAAATTACAATAGTAATAGTACTATAAATAATCATAAGTGTAAATATAATAATAATATCATCAATTTTAAGTTCAGCAATAATAATATGAACAGAAATAATAGTAATTAACAAATGATGTCCAGCAGTATGATATCGCTAATATAACTAATGATTTAGTTATAACTTAATAATAATAATCATAATGATGACGGTAATGATGATGATGATGATGATGATGATGATGAGGAGGATGAGGAGGATGATGAGGAGGAGGAGGAGGAGGAGGAGGAGGAGGAGGAGAAGTGTGATAATGATAAGGATAATAACAATAAATACTATACCTTTGTACATCATTTAGGCATTTTTAGTACATAAATACGGTTAGTAGTGTCCAGAATTACCCAATTTCAAATATCAAGTTACATATAGTTTTAAAAGAATACATATAAAATTTTAGTTGTCGATTTTTGAACTAAACAAATACATATTTACGTTTAATAATAATATTGTCAGAACTTGTTTGGAATCTTAAGGGAGCAGAGTGCGTGAGATTATTAGCTTAATCTGCGTTGTGTTTAATGGCATTTAGTAAGTTTTTTCTTTGTTTAGCAATTGCTATTTTTATTTTATTACTTTTAGGAATTAGTTTTATTATAGTGCCCTGTGTCCCCTGGGGTTAATGGGCGGCTGTGGGGAGGCAGGCCTTGCCAGTCTGCCCCCCCCCCCCCCCCCCGAGATAACCACTGGCAACGAATCATGTAGTTATTGGTTCTGGGGGGAGGGCTAAAGTCCCTCCCACCCAGCAAGAACGGGAGGCTGTGGGTTCCTCTGGGTTGGCGGCCGCTGGGACTCGGGTGGGGAGGGGGGGTTACCCCTCATCCCATCTTGGTTCAAGCAGCCACCAACCTAGTGTGATGCTTGTGGGGAGCCCTGCAGGCGGATTATGGGACCTGCAGCCAGCCAACCTCCTCTATATGGGGCGGCGTCGGTAGGGGTGGCAGAGGTGGCGCCCACCCGGAGTGACTGCCCGAGGTTAGACCTCAGGCAGGCTGTCAGTGTGGGGGCTTGGAACGTCCGTTCCCTGCGACAGGACGATAGGTTACCACTACTGTCGAGGGAATTGAAGCAGCTGAGAGATGAGGTGAGAAAAACTGGCAGCCGCACGATCAGTGTGGGTGGCTACACTTATTACTGGTCGGGCCGTAGCGATGGCCACCATCTCCAGGGAGTAGCCATAGCCATCTCCATCAGACTTTAACCCTCGGTAGAAGAGGTCACTCCAGTCGATGAGTGTATTATGGTATTGAGACTGAAGCTTTCACTTGGCTTCATGTCTCTTATTGCTGTATACGCTCCTATGGATGTATATAAACTTGAGGTGAAAGAGATGTTTTACGCCAAACTTGCATCTGTGGCAGACAGTTGTCCTTGGCAGACAGTTGTCCTTGGCGAGATATTCGTATTGTTCCGGGCTGCAATCGATGTGGCTACGAGATGTCTGTCATTCCTCATGGCTCAGGAGCTGATTCTGGCAGAGAGAATAGCCTCCTTTTCCATGACTTTGCTAGATCCGAGAAATTTAGGATTTCTGGCTCCTGGTATCAGCGTTCTGACCCGCATCGTTTGACTTGGTACAGCGATATGGGTAGTGTGGCCAAGTCGTTAGCACTCGGTGGAGGATCCTCCAGAACTGCAGGGTGTATCGAAGCGCCGAGTTCTGTGGAACTGATCATAGATTAGTTGTGGCTACTCTCTGGGTCTACTTTAGAACCCCCTGTCGTCCAAATGAACACCCTAGGGTGTTTGATTTGGATAGATTGAGGGAGGACGAGTGAGCCCGGGGGTTTGCCGAGGCTATCTCTGGTCGTCTCACAGCACTCGAGGGCCTGACAGACCTCGTGGGATACCTTCAAGCGTGAAATGCTTGATGCAGCTCAGGAATCCATTGGTGAACGCCTAAGAGCAAGACAGAATTCCATCTTGCAGGAGATACTGGAAGCCACAGATGCTTATTGTGGGGCTCGATTGTCAGGGGATTGCAACTTGCACTGTTCTCTGGTACGCAGGACTAGGTAACCGTTGAGAAGGGATAAGGAACAGTTTATCAGTTATCTTGCAGAGGAGGTCGAAAGCCATTTTTAAGTAAATGACCTTCGTCCTGCCTACCAAGCCCTGAGAAAGCTGAACTCAATGCCCTCCTCACAGACGACTGCAATCCGCTCAGCAAGTGGCAAGATAATCTCAGATCCTGATGGGGTGCGTGTGCATTGGGCTGAGTATTTTGATCAGTTGTATCAGGTTGATCCACCAACGGTTAACTTAGATGCGGGTAATGTTGAGATTCCTCTGCCAGACCCACCCATCAGCGAGGATCCACCTTCCCTGACTGAAGTCAGGAGGGCGATCTCCAAGCTGAGGAGTGGTAAAGCAGGTGTTTGTGGCATCCCAGCCGAATTGTCAAAGGCTGGTGGAGAACCTATGGCAAGGGGCTTGCATGCAGTCCTGTCTGCCATCTGGCAGATTGGTACCTTTCCCCCTGACATGCTGAGAGGTGTGGTCATCCCTCTCTCGAAGAGGAAAGGGGATCGCTGGGACTGCAGCAATCACCGAGGCATTACACTACTCAGTGTACCAGGCAAGGTACTTACGCACATCCTTCTGAGACGTATCAGAGACCACCTGCTGAGGCACCCAAGGCCGGAGCAATCTGGATTAACTCCTGGTAAGTCCACAATAGACCGCATCCTGGCGCTTTGTAGAGCGCCGTCGTGAGTTTGGACATGGGCTGCTTGCAGCCTACAGCAACTTTGGGCAATATCAAGGTTACAGACCTTGACTTTGCTGATGATGTTGCCATTCTTTCTGAATCTCTGGAAACCCTAGTGACGGCTCTTGATGCATTTAGCAATGAAGCGAAGTCCCTGGGGCTAGAGGTCTCCTGGACCAAGACCAAGATCAAGGATTTTGGGGGCCTACTAGGAGACCCTGTGCAGTCGATACGTGCTTGCGGTGAAAACATCAAAGTCACCAAGAGCTTTATATACTTCGATAGTGCAGTTCATGACTCTGGGCTGTCAGAACAGGAAGTCAGTGGATGGATTGGCCTGGCAGCAGGGGTCATGAAATCTCTCGACAAGAGTATTTGGAGATGCCGATACCTGTGTAGAAGGACCAAGCTATGTGTTTTCAAGGCCCTGATACTGCCAGTTTTACTATATGATGCCTTTTGTAACAGATCCTTGCGCCGGATCATGGGGTACAGTTGGCGGGACCATGTGTCCAACCAACGGCTGCACTTGAGACCGGTACAGGACTTGTTATTTGTACAATCCGTGATCGCCAACTCTATACGGCCTGTGGGACGACCGAGAAGGTCGTGGCTTGGGCAGATCGATCAAACCTGTCGTGAGGAACTAGAGATGGGCCGGGCACCTGCCTGGCGGCTTGCCATGAGGGACCCTCGTAGGTGGAAACAAAGGGTGGATGCGGCTATGCGCCCCTGCCGGCGTTAGCTCCCAAATGATAATGATGATAGTGGATAGCATAGTTGGAACTCGGTAAGATGTCCTCAACGTGGAATCGCCGGCGGCATGCCGAAAGAAATTATGAGTATTTACGAGGTCAAAATTATACATGATGATAGTGGATAGCAAGGTACGAAGATTCAGATCGATAAAGTTTCCATCAGTGTTGCTGTTTATGTCAATGATATAGCTAGTGTTACATGTGTAGGTAATTATATGTACAACTTTGAAGTGATATAGGTGAAACAAATGTCGGGATTTACCAGCATTACGACAAGGCGTCTAGCAGCAACAGTGACAGGATATATAACTGTATCTTAATGCTAATAATTACCACAGTGCCACAGGGAACAAATATGTAGAAGCACCACTTGGCAAACTGATTTCAATAGTTTCAGCTCAAAACAGATAGTCACCACTTGTTACCCAGTGTAAATGGTATTTATGTGTGCAATAGAAAGATAATGTACAAATATATGAAACATGCTGGGTGTCTCGCAGAACACTTTATCTTTTGTACTAAATACACCGTAATGCGTGTATTCGTCTAATAATGTATTGGAAAATTATTTTCAATATTATTATCCTTGTTCGCTTCTCTCTCCTTGCTCTCTCTCCTCTCTTTTCCTCTCTTTTCCTCTCTCTCTCTCTCTCTCCTCTTTCTTTCCTCTCTCTATCCTCTCTTCTCTCTCTCTCTTCTCTCTCTCTCTTTTCTTCTCTTCTCTTCTCTTCTCTTCTCTTCTCTTCTCTTCTCTTCTCTTCTCTCTCTCTCTCTCCCTCTCCCTCTCCCTCTCCCTCTCCCTCTCCCTCTCCCTCTCCCTCTCCCTCTCTCTCTCTCTCCCTCTCTCTCTTTCTCTCTCTCTCTCTCTCTTTCTTATTATGCATAAGTGAAACATGGCTTCACCAGGAAGTGGTTAGAAATTTCATCAATATTCCAAATTTTATAGATGTGATGCAGGGCGAGGAGGGGGAGTATGTATATATGTACGGGATACCCTGAAGTCAAACAGGATATCTACTACAGC
>NC_061858.1:13637425-13649925 GCF_019202785.1 Penaeus chinensis
TGTATTGATTGCTTTTTACCATAAGCTAGTTCGACCCGATAATCATACAGCAAGCAAACAGTCATGGAACTTCTTTGTCGATGTGTCACCAACCAAATCGGCCCCAATGCAGTTCGTTGTCTTCCTCCTCAGTGTATGTATCGTATGTATTTTAGTCGCAGTACATCAATTTGCGTGTGTGTGTGTGTGTGTGTGTGTGTGTGTGTGTGTGTGTGTGTGTGTGTGTGTGTGTGTGTGTGTGTGTGTGTGTGTGGTTTGTGTATTGCTTTATATATATACATATATATATACTTATATATGCTATATATATATATATATATATATATATATTGGTGTATATATACCGATATATATACATATATAACATATATAAATATATCGTTATATATATATTTTTAGACACAGAGTCATTTTGCAATATTGGGTTATCATTTGATGTGCAACCTAGTCATATCACCAGCTGCGTCATTACAGGCAACATTGCATCAACCATCGGCAGTAAAGTCCTCAATATTGCGATCGGTAATAAAATCGTCTCTCATAAATTTGTTGTAGTAGTGTCAAATTTCACTCCAGGTAATTTTTGCTACGACATGACTATATTTTGTACTGGAAATTCACTCCATTCTCGGAGTAATTCTATTACTTTTAATGGTTTTGCATACCCCCTTGAGGACTCCCTCCTGCCTATTTACGCATCCAGAACCGTCCATGTCTGTAATGGCAGTTTATGACTTCTCACCAAAATACACACATCCTGTACTTACACCCTACACCTCCCCTCCCACACACTCAAACCATACAACCTCCTACCACCAGTTATTCACCCGTTCCTCACCTTACTACGCACACCGTTAAGCCGGCACCAAAGCTGCCTTTGACACCCCACGCGCATGATAATATACGGGTGAAAGGTTCCTTCCCTGTATTGTATAACGGATAGAAAATTTCAGGTACACATGATTAATGTGAACCCCGTCCAATTTACTATAAATGATGGTGTACCTACTATATCATATGAGTATACAGACTTACCTATCCATAAATTCGACTTGCTAGTCCCTTCCCCAGTTTGCTTTGCTACTGCATCTACTTCCTCCTCTGGTAAATATAGCCCTAAGCATATTTTACAACAATCACTAGACTTTCCTATGGGATATGCTATTTTGCAAAATTTATGCAAGGTATTCTGCAAAGGAATGCCCTGTCGGTAAAACAACACTGCTTCAGCATTCTGTTACCCTAGAACCTGATTCTAAGCCTTTACACATACCAAGCTATTGGACCGGAAAAAGAGGTTAAAGCAATGTTAGACATAACTCTTATTTGACCCAGTAAATCCCCCTCGGCTTCTCCATTATTACTTGTTTAGAAGCGGAATGAAACAGACAGTATGTCACACCAAGAATATCCATTGTAACAAATGGTATCAAACCAAATTATTGTTCTGAAAAAGGCCATCTTCCGCACAGTTGATTACCAAAAGCTGAATAAAGTAACAGTGCCGGAACCCTTCCCATTACCTAATCTCAGGTAATCCTACAAGACATTGGCTCATAAAACAAGGTATTTCCAACAACAGACCTTGCCAAGGGATTTTTGCAGGTCCCTGTGACACCCGACCGTATTCCCTAAACAGCCTTTTCAGCACACATGGGACACTTTGAGTTCCTAGCGTCATTTCAATTTTCGCAATCCCCCCCCCCCCCCCCCCCTCACATTCAGCAGATTGATGCCACTAGTCCTTTTATAGCTAATTAACGATCAAGTCCTCTTTTATTTAGACAGTATTTTAATTTGCTCGCCCTCTCTTGTTGAACACGAGAAGAAATTGCGACAGGTCGTCGGTAGGCAGTCTATCGTGGGATTAACCATTCAGCCTAATAAATGTCAGTTCTTTAGATCGAAGTTAGATTTTCTAGGTCATGCTTTATCTTCTTACGGCATAACGCCTAACGACTTTAAAGTTAATAAAGTTAAAGTCATTGTTGATTTTCCTGTACCTAAGAACCAGAAAGAAGTGAAATCGTTTTTAGGTCTCTACGGTTTTTATTAATTATTCATTCAGCACTACGCGACCATCACAACCTCTCTCACTAGCCTCCTTAAAAAGGATGTTAATTGCCAGTGGAAAGACTAGGAAAACGCTGCATTTAATAATCTCAAGTCGTGACTAATCAAGACCTAACTTTGATTTGCCATTTATCCTCACCACTATTGCCTCCAACCACAGGCTCGGAGCAGTACTCCACCAGGAGAACAGCCAATCTGGTAAATTACAGCCTAACGCATTTGCCAGTTGTATGCTCAATTCTGCGGAGAAATGTTACCAGACTTCGGATTGTGAATTGCTAAGTATCACATGGGCATTTTAGGGAACATATTTTGGTGTATTAGGTAAAGGTTCACAATGGTCACGCACCCTTTACCTCCTCATTTAAGGGCAAAGACCCACAGTTGCCGACGACGCACTATCACACGCCCCCTCGCTCACCAACCCAACTCCACTTTGAATCACACAAAACAAAATTCTCTGACGTTTCGTTGGACTTGGCTAGCACAGCCGTGCCTTTCGCTGACCATTCCACGGAGGACGAGACCCAGACTTCATATCATAACGACCATTTCGCCGGTCACATTTCCATTTCCTACCAGTCTGCTCTATGACTGCATCAACCACGCTTCCTCTAAACCCTCCAAAGGAAGACGAGATTCGACAAACGCAACAAAACGAGTCTATGCGGTCCCTTAACTGAAGCACTTAGGGGCGTACTATAAAAGTGTAAGGGCTGGCGACTGTCTAACAATGCTTCGCCAGGCATTAACGAAAGTAAGCCGAGTTTACCACGAAACAAAACTTTTAGCAAGCGATCCCTAGCCCATGTTTTCGCTAGATTTATTATCGCTAGTTTTGATCCACGCGGGCTATTTCAACTTGTTTACCTTGGTGCTCAAATCAACATAAGCAGAAAGAAAAGAAAGCCTATCCATAATACACTTAGGGAACCTACTGAAAAGCAAAAGTTACAATGTTACAGACATCAAGATTTAGACGTTAAATTAGTTAGATTTAGAAATCAAATTTAAGAAGAAATATAATAGTTGGAGGCAATGCATCAGGAAAATGGCTATGTTAAAGGCGTAAAGAATGCTTTTCGGGAAAAAAACACTAAAGTTGTCTTTGAGTATTGTTTTCATTGCTCATTGCTCCCAAGTTGCTGTGACACATCAACATTGTCAGCAATGGTTAACAGGAAGTGTTGCCAAAAGCTGATTAAGAAAAAAATATAAAGACACATTTATACATACACATATATATATACACATATGTATGTATGTATGTATGTATATATACAGAAACATATATAAACACACACATGTGAGTGTGTATATATGCGCATATATATGTGTGTGTGTGTGTGTGTGTGTGTGTGTGTGTGTGTGTGTGTGTGTGTGTGTGTGTGTGTGTTTATATATGTTTTTGTATACATATATATATATGTATGCATAAATGTGTCTATATATATGTATATATAGGTATGTATATATATATATATATTATATATATATATATATATGTATAAATAGGTGTGCGTGTATATACTATATATCTGTTTATTTATAGATAGATAGATAGATATGTGTGTCACATGCATGTGAGTGTATGTATGTATGTATAGATATATATATTATATATATATACAATTATATATATATTATATATATTTATTATAATATATATAATATATATAGAAACATGTGTGTATATATATATTATATATATACACAGTGATATATATATATATTATATATATACACAGTGATATATATATATATATTGTAATGTATACATATATACTATATACATAATCTATATTATATAATATATATATATATTATATGTATATAATCTATATTATGATATATATATATTTATACATATATATTATATATATAATATATATATTGTAATATATATAATATTATAACATACATCATATATATATACATATACATGTGTGTATATGTATATATATATGTGTGTATATATATATATATATACATGTGTGTATATGTATATATTATAATATAATATTATGTATATAACATATATATAATGATATATATCTATACATATATATATGTTATATATAATATATATACATATATTATATATATATATATATATATATTTATATATATATGCATGTATCTTTAAGTAATATATACATTATAATATATATATGATATATTTATAATATATATATACAATATATAATACATATATATGATATATATATAATATGTCAAATATATATTTATGTACAAGCACGCGCGTATGTATGCATGTACATATATGTATTTATAATCGTCCTGTCAGTGATGTATGTTCTTGGTATGTTATGTTGGCCTGCAGTATGGTCTTCAAGAGCTTCTGGACATTCCAATTGATCAACTGTTGCCGCTATTTCTGAAGCAAAGTATATATCTTTAAATCTTTTGCTTTTCCATAATTTCGCAAGACTAATGTAACTCCAAACTACCAAAATGTGACTTTAGTGTTATAGATAGATTAGAATACCTAGAACAGGCACGTTTTTTACATTGGAAATTGATGGGTATGCATTGTAAATATACCAATTAGGACAATCAATTCCGTTTAAATCAAGTAGATAACAACTCTTTCGGAATTCTAATGATCTCGGAAAAGCGACAAGCAACCGCTACGGCCTCCACTTATGGCGAGTAAACTTCCAATACATGTATTCTGGCAAGACTGAGGTTGCCTATGTCTCTTGTAATTTCTCCTAAAATTAAGAATTAGTCCAAGCACTATGATGCCCAATATACATTAAGAAGTTTATATGCCTAACAAGTTTGCCGGAGCGGGAGGCCTGGAGTCACTAACCAGAAGCCGAGGTTGTCATACCTTCACCGAGCAGCAGAGTTATTATTTTAAATGTTGTATCACTTTAAAAAATCAATCCTTTTATAGTAACTATATCTGTCATTATTTATCTTACCTGATATATGTGGTTATTTGGGGGATGAGAACCAATGGTCTCAGCACTTTCCACATTCACCCGTCTAGAAATCAACAAAGTATGGGTAAACACATCAAACGATGGAATACTTATAAATTTACCTGTTATTTAATAATTATTTGTGACAAAAAATACATACATAGATATTTGGGATCCTAACATAATTCTATTGCATTCTGTTAAACTTTATCGAAAAATACTTGCGAAAGTGGTACAGAAAATGGATCAAGTTAGCGATTGACAATGCCAGACGATGGGACAGAAGGATCTCATACCAACTGGGGGTTCTCTTGGTGAAGAGTCAGGCATTACTTGCCTCGTTTTATTTATAGTATGACCCTTAGCCCTAATAGGCGCGCTAAGTTAGCCCAGTATACCTAGATGACAACGGTCTACTTCGCTACTAGTCTAGATATAAATAACAGAAGCTCAAGACATCATGCAAACGTAGTAACTCCTGAAGCATTGGAAGGTCGAACCTTTCATCGTTTTCATAAATCATAAGAAGCAGCACATTGCATTAACTAAAAAATAACGATTAATTTAGCTCAACAGTGCTTCTCTTTCCTGCACCTTATACACGAGGTGTAATCATGTAAACTGTGTCATTGCTATAAAGCCCCTAACGGGAGCCATTTTGCCGCGTTGGGAGGTCTTGAGGTCCCAGTGACTTGGTGAGCTAGACCAGAGGGCTACCCATACTGGTGGGGTTACCAGTGAGGGATTAGACAAAATGGCTTCCAGGAGCACCAAGGCCTAATAGTGGTGATAGTGCACCCAGCCTTGGTTCATTACATTTTGGACCAGGGAGAACTCTCCAATGTGTTACTGGGAAACAGGGGTCCTGGAGGTTGAGTGATGCTGCACGCTGCACACTGTCCTCTATTCTCGTTATACAGGTGGCTTGATCAAGGCCCAGCTAAGTCAATCAGCTGCTCAAACATGGCTAGGGTCAAGCCGACACTACTCTGTCGGCATCGCATAGGTCCCCCGACTACCATCAACACTGGTTGATGACTGCATATATTTCCTCATTACCCCTGTGGCTGTTGAGTGTACTTAAGCCCCAAGCTTCCCCTCGTTGGACTCCATGGTCCAAAGGGCAAAATGGGAATCGAAATGCTTCCTGACCTCCTAGACCTAGTAAATATGAAAGTAGCTCACATAAGAAATACCTTGTATTAAAGACCATTGATGGCGTGTCGATCATGGATATCAATATTTCTGAAGTGCAAGATAGTTGAAGTGTGTCAACATGATCCTTAGATCACCCCTCAGCAAGATGATAGTCCTTTCAGAATCGGTTAAAGTGGCATGGTACCACCTCAAGGTAAAGCCTTATGTGACCAACCCTATACAGTGCTTCCACTGCCAGGGATATGGGTATGGAGCCAACTCTTGTCATATGAAGGAAAATGTGTTAAGTGGGACACAAGAAGTCATCACGATAACAACTGTCTAGGTCCAGTCTACTATTATCATTGCAAAGAAGTCCATGGAGGTTCTTCAAAGCAGTGTATAAGGTACAAATTTGAAAAAGAAATATTGGTAATAAGGAGCAAGTAGAAAGTTAGTTTTCCAGAGGCAAAGTGTCATGTCTGTGTGCTGTTCCCACAACCAGGTAAGTCCTTTGCATCGGTTCTAGCCCAACCTCCTTCTCGTTATCCTTATCCTTCAATACATCTTACACCACTCACTGTGCCACTACAGTTCAACCTCAGTCTTCAAAGAAAGTTTCAGATGTAGACTGCCTCTGGTGAGTTGTGCCACCAGAAGCTGAATAGGAGTGAGGACTCTTTTGAGTAGACTCCTTCCAAAGTAAGATCTTTGGTACAATTAAGCGAGGCTCTAGAGGCCTCTACAGTGACAGCTCCAACTGCTACCACATCTACAGGAAACCTTTGCTGCTGGACAGAATACCCCTGAACCAAAGGCTCGGGAGGATTTGCAACATCTGATAAATTCATGTAACCCAGTTCTTGTATGCTTACAAGAGATTGTGACCACAGAAAATCGTCAATTTCCCTGAGAAGATTCCAAAGTTCAAGCCCATTATGGGACCTTTGATGATGTGATGGTATGTCAAGACATTCCTTTTCAGGCCAACCACCTGCAGATGACACAGTAGGTAAAAGCCGTACACTTGACATACGCTTGACACGACCATGTTGCATCCATCTGCCTTCTTCCTCATAATTTCAGCATAGATGATTTGGAAGATCTACTTGGGCAGTTTCTCCATCCATTTCTACTTTTAGGGGATTTCAATGGATATCACCAATGGGGAGATGCTTTGTGCAACACTCAACTGTGACACTCCCACATACTTCCAAATTCAAACTGGGACATTCTCCAATATTGACCGGTCAGTTAAAACAACACCCAGCAATGTAACTTTGATCCATTATAAGAAGACCCGAAACAAGGCTAGGCAAGGAGGCTAGACGGACATCATGGAGACAGTATGTATCTTCGATTAATTCCGGAAATATGTATGGAACAAGGTGATCGAGATTGCTAGAAAGAGTACATCCATGTCACCACCTGCTCTGAAGATAGATGGCATAATCCTCAATAACAAAAAAAAGATGTAGCAATTGAGCTAGCTAAATCCGTGGCAGAGATCTTACACCGCTTGATTCTCCACTCTTTGAGCTGAAAGGGAATGACATGCAATGTTATTCTTTAGTAAGACTGCAGCAGAACTTCCATACAATTTGCCATTTTCATGCAAGGATATGGATTCTTCTTTGCAGCCATAATACTGCCCCAGAAATGACAATATTCTATACCAAATGGTATCTCACTTATAGGAGAGCCCCAAGAAATTCCTTTTGGACCTATTCACTTGGATCTTTAGGGGAGGCACAGTGCCATCCACATAGAAAGAGGCTATAATCATTCTTATTCCTAAATCTGGCAAGGATACTACCATGCCAGGAAATTACAGACCAATTTCTCTCACCAGCTGCATCTGTAAGCTGATGGAGATTATTGTAAACTTCAGGTTGACATCATTGCTAGAAAAAGGAAATCGTGTTGACCCCATATCAAATGGGTTTTGAAAATTGAGATAAACTGCAGATGCCCCTGGGAGGATGGACACTGCTATACAGAATTCCTTCACACATCAACGTTACATGTAAGTGGTCTTCTTTGACTTAGAAAAGGCTTATGATACTACTTAGATGCATGGCATACTCACGAAGCTGCATGACATAAGGTAATATTCCTCTCAAACCACCTTCATACAAAGCTTCTTTGCTGATAGGAAGTTTAGAGTGTAGGTGGGAAACCACTTCTCTAATCCGGATGATCAGCAGGAAGGGATGACTTCACACTGTACTGCTCAGGAGGAATCTTAGAGGATGTGCAAGGACACATGCAGACTGTAGTAAATCAAGTTGTGTGGTGGGCAATCTTCCATGGGTTCAAATGCTATGCATTTCCACAAAAGAGGAAAGTTCCATCTTTCCCTCTATTTTGGAGCAAACCCTTTGCATTTTGTCCAAGAGGTGAAATACTTGGATCTAATTCTTGACTTGAGGCTTACACAGATGCTTTACATTAATCAGCTAAAGGTGAAGCCTATCTTGGGGTGCAAATGGCACAATGCTTCTGCAGCTTTACCGAGCGCTTACTTGTAGCAAACTTGACTATGGATGTGAGGTTTATTTTATCTGCAACTCCCACTGTTCTCCCGATACTGGACTCAATTCATAACGAAGCTCTCACAGGGGCTTTCAGATCTTCACTTGTGGATTCCCTGTATGTTAAGAGTGGAAAACTCCTACATCCAGATTGGTTTTCAACCCCCTTGAGGACAGCTGATCCTATGGTAAGAGAATGTTGAATATTGTGAAAATCTTAATATGATTCTCTCCAAGGTTCTAGCTGTTGAAACTCCCCAGTTCCCCCCTTGGACCAATCTAGTTGAGCTGGATTTGGTCGGAATAGGGAAAGGGGAAAGATATGAAGCAGAAATCAGGGAGAGATTTCTTCAACACACTTCCAAGTACCAAGGATCAGATGTAATATATACAGATGGTTCAAAGGTTTGAAAATGGAGTGGGCTTTGCAGCAGTGATAAGGAGTAAGACAGCAATTGGCAGTCTTTCTTCAGCAGCCTTGATCTTCACTGCAGAGTTACATCCTTCCTTGCAGCAGTCAAGATGACTAGAGACTTTAGAAACTTTTGCTATTTATTGCGACTCTCATGGTGATTGGCAAAGAATCAAGAGCTTAACCTCATCACATCCAGTGGTGAGGGAGATCCAAGTTTGGCTTGCACTGATACAGCAAATATTGTTGCTCAAGTTTTTCATGTCTTCTGTCATAGCTTTGCTGTCCCCATGTATTTTTCTTGTGACAATGAACTGGAATTTCAGAACCATGTAATGGATAAACTGCAAGATTATGAATATAACCTGCATTAATATATTACCTTACCAATGAAACTGAAAGGTTAAATTCGTCCATTCTTTCACTAGAGAGATCACTTGTTGATAATACATCAGACACATCGAAAGAGTTATTGATACATAAAAGTACGGTCATGTATCATGTCTCCATTCCTCCAAGGCTGAATTCCCTCATTCTCTCCTGTATGATACAGATAAGAGATCACCTTAAGATCTTATTCATGACACAAGAACCCCCTCATTTAATAACAACTATGCTGATTATCTCTTAAACACAGACAAGTCTGTTTTTCAGACTACGAAGCAATATATACCAAACTCTAAGGTTTTTTTTTTTTCTTCTTCTTTCTTTTTTTAGTAGGTAACCATGAATATAGTCAGGTAGGAGCTTTAGTGTTCAGAAAAAACTCATCATAATTCTAGTATGCAGCCAAAGCTTGCTCCTCAATTTGAGGGCCCTTTTAGGGTACTACAGGTAAAAATCAACAAAGACTACAAGAAATGCATACAATCAGGTGAACATTGCTAGTCTCACTTTGATACACTGAAGTTTGCCGGCATGCATTCCCCTACTAATGCAGATAATGACTGATTCTCATCTCGTAGATAACACTATCTTAACCTAAGCTTGCTGACCACCATACATTGCCCTAAGTTTAATTTAATTCATATCTCTCCCTACCTATAATGTCTCTTCAAACCTTAGTTTCAAGCTGATCCCCAGTTTGCAGGAACTCGATGATCCACCCCTCTCTGCCCATTCCATGCAGCCGACATACACTCTGTATCTTACCATTGCTGGAATATGCATGTTGCTGATAACGGTAAGAGCGTGCTATTGTACCACCTATAGACACATAGCATGGAGAAACAAGCTATCATAGCCAGTTATGGTTCTGCATTATCCTTATGTAGATAATTAGTAGATGGCCATCTATGGACCTGTGGTGTATATATATTCCTATTCATGATTATATGCACATATAATATACTAAAGAAAAAAGAAAAAAGAAAGAAAAATTGATTAATTAAATCATCTATTTGCATGCATCATTCCTTATATTACTAGCTAGTAATCCTCTACTCTCTACCGGTATATTTGCATGACTTTATTGAACTGTGCCTGTCGCACGCATCACCTATCGACCCCTGGCACCATATTAGGCACCAGGTCCTTGTATACCTACTTCTAGCTATGAAAGAGACGGATAAAGAAGTGCGCATTGGCCATATGCGTCATTACTGTAACCACAGGTATACACCTCGAAGCCCACCAATGTTAGGCAACTCCACGGGAGCCAAGTGTCACTCGAGTCGTTGCTTCGGTCTTGTACCATCTTGTGGTACATATTTTTATGGAATTCAATGATCTCAGATTCTCTGCTAAATATCCATTCATTTTCCTTTTTGTTTCTTTTGAAGTTTCGGTCGACTTGAGGTAGCATGGGAAAGCAATGTGGAAATATATATATATATATATATATATATATATATATATATATATATATATACATAAAGGCATACATTATATGAAATACATTTGCTTGAAAAATGGAGATGCTAATTTGCCAACACCTGGCCTTCTCTTTCAGGACCTCAAAAATTACATTAGTAACCATATGTGTCTGACTCATTTGCCTCCTTCCACAGATATAATATTCTCCAGGTCAGGGGACTGGTGGGACTGTAGCAATCACCGAGACATTACACTACCCAGTACCAGGCAAGGTACTTGCACATCCTACTGAGACGTGTCAGAGACCACCTGCTGAGGCACCAGAGGCTGGAGTAATCTGGATTCACTCCTGTAAAGTCCACAATAGACCATATCCTGGCGCTTCAAGTCATTATAGAGCGCTGTCTTAAGTTCAGATGTGGGCTGCTCACAGCTTACATCGACCTCTTGTGCTTTGGAATCTCATCTTGATGCCTTTTGTAACAGATCCTTGTGCGGGATCATTGAATACAATTGGCGGGACCATGTGTCCAACCAACGGTTGCACCGTGAGACTGGTACAGGACCTGTTACCTGCACAATCCGCGATCGCCAACTCAGGTTATACAGCCACCTGGCTCGTTTCCGGCAGGATGATCCTGCCCATCAGGTTGTCTCTGTTCGAGACAACCCTGGGTGGAGGAGGTCTATGGGACGACCAAGGAAGTCGTGGCTTGGGTAGATCGATCAATCCTGTCGTGAGGAGCTAAAGATGGGCCGGGCCCCTGCCTGGCGGCTCCCCATGAGGGACCCTCGTAGGTGGAAACGAAGGGTGGATGCGGCTATGCGCCCCTGCCGGCGTTAGCTCCCGAAAGATGATGATGATGAGTGTTTTCACCAACTAACCAATTTTGTATGGAGGTTAAAGTTTCATACCCTTCACAATATCTATCTATCTATCTATCTCTATGTATGTATGTATAAGTATATATATATACATATCCGTATATAAATATATATACCTCTATGTATGTGTATATGTGTATATATATAAATATATATACATATATAAATATACTTATATATATAAATGTATATATTTACACACACACACACACACACACACACACACACACACACACACACACACACACACGTGTCCATATATATATATATATATATATATATATATATATATATATATAATACATATACATACACGTGTGTACATATATATGTGTGTGTGTGTGTGTGTGTGTGTGTGTGTGTGTGTGTGTGTGTGTGTGTGTGCATTTATACACACACACACATATTATGGGTGAGTCTAGCGTAGATGCGATAGCGGTGCCCGACTGCTGCCTTGTAGTTGAGTCCATGTATGGCCAAAGGCTATGGGAATTCATCTTAATCAAAACAATCCACTGCCCTGTGGCATCTATAAGATGAAAAGGCTTCGGTAATCAACCCAGAGGAAAAATCCGGGGCTGAAGTCCCTCAGGCAGTTCGTTGTCGCTTGCGACCTCGTTCTTTCAACTCCTGCGACATCACTGTATCTTTCTATGCCTTTCCTTTGGATCCATCAGCTGCGTGGAGAGAGGG